>NW_007141065.1:0-679 GCF_000164805.1 Carlito syrichta | reverse complement strand
AAGCATTTGGGGAGCTCGAAGATCGGTTTCTTGCTTGTCCCCATAAGCAGAAAAACCTGGGAATTTTTGGATTGGGGCGCGTACAACAATGATTCTTTATTCGTACTTAGTTGGAGGTCATGCAGTGCCTGTATATGAGGACTCTCTTTCCCTTGATTCCTGTTTCGAAACCCTGATTCTTGTTTAGCCCTTAGTAAGAAGTCATGTAGATTTTAGAAAGGGGAACCGTGGAAAACAGATTTCTTCTCTTTTATTAACAAGAGGCCATGTAGTTTCCTGTATATGAGGATTGCTATTACCCACATTCATGCCTCGAATCCCTGATTCGTCTTTACTCGTCAGCAAGATGCCCTGCAGATTTTCAGGACTAAGGACTCATATAAACCAGATTCCTTATTTTTAGCAAGAGCCATGCAGTTACCTGTATATGAGTACTCCTGTTCACAGATACATGCATCAAAAGCTGAATTCTTGTTTAGATCTTAGCAAGATGCCGTATACTTTTTTGGAGATTGAGAAAACATGTCACCCCATTCCTTATACTTTCGTAAGAAATGTCAGTGCTTTGTCTGTATATGAGGATTTCATTTCCCTAGTTTATGCTTCAAAAACCCAGATTCGTGTTTAGCCCTGAGCAAGAAACCCTGAAGTTTTATTGGGATGGAGGACACGTGTAAAG
>NW_007141064.1:0-911 GCF_000164805.1 Carlito syrichta | reverse complement strand
AGATACATGCATCAAAAGCAGAATTCTTGTTTAGATCTTAGCAAGATGCCGTATACTTTTTTGGAGATTGAGAAAAACATGTCACCCCCATTCCTTATACTTTCGTAAGAAATGTCAGTGCTTTGCTCTGTATATGAGGATTTCATTTCCCTAGTTTATGCTTCAAAAACCCAGATTCGTGTTTAGCCCTGAGCAAGAAACCCTGACGTTTTATTGGGACGGAGGACACGTGTAAACCAGATTCCTTATTCTCCTTTAGCAATAGACAGTGCAGTTTCCTGTATATGAGGACTCCGATTATCCAGATTCCTACTCCCAAACATGAATGGTGGTTATCTCTTAGCAAGACGGTCTGTAGGTTTTTGGGATGGAGGCCTCGTGTAACCAAGATTCCTTATTCTTTTGTAGCAACAGGTTGTGTAGTGTTCTGTATATGAGGACTCCCATTATTGAAATTCCTGCTTCATTCACAGCAAGACGTCAAGATATTTCCTGGTGACCTAGAATTTCAGTTGCTTGGATATCAAGAGAAAGACTCCCATAAAGTTCTTGAGAAATTGGAACGCAAGTATCCTGGTCCGTTTTCAAAAGACACACTAAAAAATTGGCAACATAGAAGCCCAGATTTCTGATTAAACCATATTAAGAGACTTTGTAGATTTAGGCGATAGAGAACTCCAAGAACCGGATTCCCTTTCCGTTCTCAGCAAGATGCCTTTAATTTCCCTGTCCATGTGGATTTCAAAACTCTGTGTACAATAGTGCAGATTCCCAGATGTTTCCTAGGTAAGTGGAATCCATGGATCCTGGTTTCATTTTAATAATACCTACTACATATTTGGCAACTTCAAAACCCTCGGCCCCTCTACAAATAAAGTACAAACGGAAATTTAAGGATTACCAAGTTCATC
>NW_007141063.1:0-2360 GCF_000164805.1 Carlito syrichta | reverse complement strand
CGACACGTGTAAACCAGATTCCTTATTCTCCTTTAGCAATAGACAGTGCAGTTTCCTGTATATGAGGACTCCGATTATCCAGATTCCTACTCCCAAACATGAATGGTGGTTATCTCTTAGCAAGACGGTCTGTAGGTTTTTGGGATGGAGGCCTCGTGTAACCAAGATTCCTTATTCTTTTGTAGCAACAGGTTGTGTAGTGTTCTGTATATGAGGACTCCCATTATTGAAATTCCTGCTTCATTCATAGCAAGACGTCAAGATATTTCCTGGTGACCTAGAATTTCAGTTGCTTGGATATCAAGAGAAAGACTCCCATAAAGTTCTTGAGAAATTGGAACGCAAGTATCCTGGTCCGTTTTCAAAAGACACACTAAAAAATTGGCAACATAGAAGCCCAGATTTCTGATTAAACCATATTAAGAGACTTTGTAGATTTAGGCGATAGAGAACTCCAAGAACCGGATTCCCTTTCCGTTCTCAGCAAGATGCCTTTAATTTCCCTGTCCATGTGGATTTCAAAACTCTGTGTACAATAGTGCAGATTCCCAGATGTTTCCTAGGTAAGTGGAATCCATGGATCCTGGTTTCATTTTAATAATACCTACTACATATTTGGCAACTTCAAAACCCTCGGCCCCTCTACAAATAAAGTACAAACGGAAATTTAAGGATTACCAAGTTCATCTTAAGACCAAAGTTCCATCCAAATATGGCAATATGATATTTTTTTTCCGGTAGTCTGGCCTTAATTGTCCCAAGTAACTTAAGGGATTTGTACTACCAGATACCCAATTACAACTCTCAAGAGGACCAGAATGTTGCTGGAGTCCTGACATGACTGATTCATAATAGCCACTCTCCAAATATCTCTGAAACATGACCCGAACTCGAAGCCTTCATTCTTGTTTATACCGCAGCAAGACACCCTGGGAATTTTACGGATTCTGGATTTGTGTATCACAGATTCCTTATTCTTCTTTACCAAGGGGCTATGTAATGTCCTGTATATGAGGACCCTCTTTCCCCAGAATCCTGATTGGAAATCCTGATTCTTGTTTTGCCATTAGCAAGATGTCATGTAGATATTGTGATGGAGGAACCATGTAAAAGATGCTTCTGTGTTCTTCTTATCTAGAGATCATATAATTTCTGCATATGAGGACTGCTGTTACCTGTGTTCCAGCTTCTAAACCCTGATTTTGTTTGGCCCACAGCAGATGGCCTGTGATTTTAAGGACTGAGGACTGCTATAATCCCGATTCTTTTTCTTCCTTTGCGATGAGCTGTGTATTTTCCTGTATATTAGGAATCTCATTAGATACATCCTGATTCGAAACTCTGATTCTTTTAGAACTTCCAAAGATGCTCTGTAGATTTTCGGGATTGAGGAATCGTGTAACCCAGATTCCTTATTCTTTCTTACCAAAATGTCATGTAGTTTCCTGTAAATAAGGACTCCACTTTCCCGATTCATGCTTGAAAACACAATGATTCGTGTTTAGCCGATAGCAAGATGACCTTAACCTTTTTTGGGATTGAGGACCTGAGTAACGCAGATTCCTTATTCTTACTTAGCAATAGGCAGTGGTGTTTTCCTGTATGTGAGGACTCTCATTACCCAGATACAACTTCAAAAATCTGAATCGTGGTTACCACTTAGGAAGACGGCGTGTAGGTTTGGGACTGAGGACTCATATAAGGATGATTACTTATGCTTCCTTACCTATGAGTCTTGTAATTTCCTGTATATGACGACCTCCATTACCCAGTTTCCTGCTTCACTATCCTCGATGCTGAGACAGTTCCGGGTGACCGAGAATTCCAGTTTTGTGAATATCGAGAGAAAGATGTCAATAATGTTCTTTGGGAAATGGAATCCAAGATTCCTGGTTCCCCTTCTAAGACCTCCCAAATATATGGAATAGTCCAAATCCAAAACCCCAATTCCTACCTGCCCACCCACAAGATTTTTCTGTATTTGAGGTCACCTGAATCGAGGAATTTTGTACCAATATACCATTTGATTCTGGGGAATATGATTATGGTCGTAGATGGTCCCAGGAAACAAAAGGATTTCTAGCGACAAATCCTTGATTACAACTAACAAGAGGACCAAAAAGATCCTGAGGATCTGTAATTACAGATTTAGCGTATCCAGGGAGCAAGTAGCCCTGAAAATGTAGGGAACCAATAGCCCAGATTGCTGATTACACCTCATCAAGAGGCCCTGTAGATTCCGGAAAATGAGAACTCCTAGATCCGGATTTCCTTCTAATTCTCAGTAAGATGCCCTGATTTTTCCTCTCTATTTGGATTCCAAATTCAGTATATCAAAAGACAGATATCCAGAAGTTTCG
>NW_007141062.1:0-3398 GCF_000164805.1 Carlito syrichta | reverse complement strand
TTTTGAGTTGGAGTCTCACGTCATCGTCCATCCTGGAGTTCAGTGTCATGCTCCACGAGCAGTCAAGCATTGAACTGCTGGGCTCAAAATATCTTTCTGCCTCAGCCTTTCAAGTATCCAGAACTACAGGCGTGGGTTATCACACCCACCTAATTAAATTTGAAGAGTTTATTGTAGAGATGAGGTCTTGCCAAGCTGCCCAGGATGCTCTTGAACCCATGGGCTCAAGTAATCCCCTAACCTCCACCTTCCAAGATTCTGAGATTACAGGCTTGAGACTCTGCTCCCAGCGTAAAGTTTCTACAAGAAAGCAGCACTAATAAAAATTCTGAAACAACTGCATTCTTAGATACTGATAGCCCCTGTCTTGCTTACTTTGCTGATGTCCAAACAATTAGTCTTGTGACTCCAGGTGGTGCACCAGTGGGCAGTCATGAGGAGAATTTGATCATAATAGGTAAGATTAGTTTGGTCTTGTATTTCAGAAAAACACATATTTAGAATAAATGAGAATTAGTTAAAAATATACATAAAAGCTGCAAAACAAGCATCAATAGCCATCTCTGGTGAGTTGGGTTTGTCCTTTGCTAATGTTTGCAGAGAAGTAGCGCAATAAGTTACTAGAAGAGAATGGCATATGAAGAGAAAATGTGAAACTCAGTTTTAAATGACTGTTTCTTAACTAAAGCAACTCCATTTTGATTATTTACCCTTACTAAAGGCTTTTAAAGAAAGAAAAAGAGGTGAAATTGAAAAGGGGAAATGGGAAATACGATCAGTTCTGAGTCATGTGCACAGTTTTACAAAAATAGAAGGATAGATGTGACACCAGTTATGGTTTTAAGGACGCTGATCTTATTCCAGTCTTACTACGGGCTCTAATCTGACTCCCAAAGGCTTTTCTAGTCAGAAATCCTTACTAAGGTCCTCACTGCTTGAGTTTCTTTGTAAAGACACTCCAGGCCTCAGGCCTTTCTCAGGAATCTGATACTAGTTTTCACAGAAGAGTATAGCCAAAGCTAAAGTCACACTCTTTCTTCATTGTAGGTAAGAATGTGTCCAGAAAATACAAATAAGGAAAGAGACACAAAGATTTTGAATTTTGAGACATCAAATATAACTATAGAATTGCAATTCAGACATATTCCCAAGGGAAAAGATGGAGAGGCAGCTTCAAGACTTGGCAGGAAGCAAGCCCTCAACAACACTCCACACCTGCTGCTGAGGTGGAATCAGACTTGGTGGTCCTGAACACCCCGATGATTGTGCAGTTCCTTCAGGGAGGTTTGTGTATGGGCTTACTACACTGATGACACTTCACTGTGTCTCTTGTACAGTAATACATAGTCGTGAACTCAAGTCTAAGACGGTTTATTTGCAGATACAATGTGTTCTTGGAATCATCCCTTGAGATGGTGTATCTGCCTTGCACAGATGAACTCTATTCTGTCATGTAACTATAACTTTGTATCTAATAAGGCCAATCAACTCCAGCCCCTTCTTTGGAGTCTGTTGGGCTCAGTATACCAAGTATGTTACTGAAAGTAAATGCAGATACAGTACAGGAGAGTTTCAGAACTCCCCTGACTGGACCAAGCCTCCGTCAGACTACACCAACTGTACCTCGCATTGGACAACTACAAACACAGAGACAACCTGATCAGAAACTGCCACACATCCACTCACACACTCAATATCTTTTGTTCACCATTAATCACAACAATGAAAACCAGCAGAGGCCATACTCCAAGATGGGTTGTCTGTGTTCAGTACTGACCCTTGAAATGAAACCCCTGAGAATCCCAGAACTGAAGTTCCTCTCTCAGAGATGCGTCTAAGCTTGACTGGTTTTCATCTGCAAAGGGAGGGCACTATTTGCAGGTTTCCTGCTGTATAACAAGCTCTGGATGGGACACCTCAGAGAGGAAGGACTCCAGAGCAGATTAGAGTAACTATGTTATAATAATTAATTAACTTGCATTGCCATATCTGATTTACATATGCATATAGATCATGTTTTGTAGGAGTCAGTTATTCCTCTAATTAAAGATAGAAAATAAACCAAGTGCATGGAGTGTTTTAGTTATGTATCCAAGATCAAATATCTAGTGAGTATTAGTCTCAAAATTTGGGCCTGTGTTCCTCTCCACTGGCTCTGATTGCTTCCAGAATGAACTGTAGGATGGAGTGATACATGCTTAGTGAGGTTTGTAGAACTTCCCTGTTGTAATAATAACACCAAACAATTTCTGATGTAATTTTGAATTGAACTGAAATATTTATGCAAATAGCCTGGGTTCATGAAAATGCAGGTCCACGCAGATGTATTGTCAGGAATCTGTTGTTACATGTATTATTATTTATCTGGCCATCAATATTTCTCAACCAATTTTTTATTTTCTAGATGTATTCACTTTAATAAGATATAACAAGTATATGATACATTTTACATATTAATTTATGACAATGATAAATACTGTTATAATTATCATCATTGCCAAGATTTGGGACAAGTCAATTCCCCTAAATACTTTTATTTTCTACCATACGTCCCCTTTGTCCTTTCCTTTCTCCCATTATCTAACCAGGCACCTACTAATCTTTTTTTTTTATAATCAATATTTTTTATTTGATATGTGGGGTACATTTAAGGTTTAGGTATACAAATATGCTTTGTTGAGGCACCCTTGTTGATAAGAGGTGTCTCCCCATCCCCAGAGAGATATTGACTGCTGTTAATCCCAACTACCTCCCACCCATAGTTTCACACCACTGTCAGCCCTTTTCTTATATTATTACGTTGGATGTTCAAGGCCCACTATATGAGTGAGAACAGATCTTTGTTTCTGTGAGAGGTCACTCAGTGTTATGGATTCTAGTTTTATCCAGGTTGCTGCAAAATTCATGATTTTGTTCTTTCTTATGGCTGCATAGTATTCCATCTGGTATATGTACCACATTTTTTTAATCCAGTCATCTTTTGAGGGACAGTATGGTTGTTTCCACGTTCTTGATATTGTGAAAAATGCTGCGATAAACATACGTGTGCAGGTATCTTTTTGATAGAGTGATTTGACTTCTTCAGGGTATATTCCCAATAGGAGGATTGTGGGGTTATGTGGGAGGTCAATATTTAGAGCTTTTAGGAATCGCCACACTGTTTTCCACAGAGGTTTGCACTCCCACCAACAGTGTAGAAGTGTTCCCTTTTCACCACACCCTCTCCAGAAACTGTTATTTTTGAGTTCTAATCCATGAGCATGGGATACTTTTCCACTTGCTTGTGTCATCTTTGATTTCTTTGAGTAGTGTTTGTAGTTTTCATTGTAAAGGTCTTTCATGTTTCAGGTTAGGAAGATGACAAGGTATTTCATTTTTTTGTGTCTATTGGAATGGAA
>NW_007141061.1:0-3214 GCF_000164805.1 Carlito syrichta | reverse complement strand
ATACTACTGATTCAGAGGAACACTAGACATGATAGCATGCCTGCTAGTCACTGGGAGGAGGAACCTTCCTCATTACTTCAGGAACGCCCACTGCTTGCTGAGCCACAACTTCAGCATGATTCACCCAATGAGGGAACAACTTTGAGCTACCAGATGAGAAATCTTTCACTACAGGATGAGAATATTCCTTGTCCTTGACTGTCCTGTACAAGACGACAAGCTTCCAGACGTAATGTTTTCAGTGCTCGCTGTTCACGACTACCAACGTGGGAACAAATGGAATCTTTGGTTGAAGAAGCAGGAGAAATGGTAACCTCCCCTGTCGTGTCACAAGAACTTCGCCACCATCTAGTATACCCATTTGCTCTCCTAATGACACCAAGAAGAACTGGTTACTCAACCAACGAGACACTGGGTATCCAGAGTGGAGAGAGTGCATTTATGGATCTAAAGTGAACTATTTATACCTAGTGAAAAACTATAACAACTACTATCAAAGATAAACAAATTGTTAGTTCATACCTACTAAATAAGAGCCTGCTTACAATCCCCTTATGTTTTTCTTGTATGGAGTGAATATCAAACTGTTCCAATTGACTATCACAATAATGTTTATAAGGTGTCTTGTGCGGAATGTCTTTTAACTAATTGTTTAACTGATGCCTTTTATAAGGGATTTGTAATCTTAAAACAACCTCCCTATTTAATGGTTCCAGTACAACTGTCATCTCGCTGGTATGATGAATATGGTTTACAAAAGTTGTATGAAGTCAATTCTCTTCTGAAGAAAAGACAAAAAAGGTTTGTGTCCACTGTAGTCTTGGGAATTATAGCCCTAATAGCTGTTGCTACTTCGATAGCAGTTTCAGCTGTGGCTTTAGCTCAGAGGGTCCACACAGCTACCTTCACTGGTCAGTTATCTAAGAATGTTTCTATAGCCTTAGCTACCCAAGAGATTATTGATCACAAGCTAGAGAGCAAAGATAATGCTTTGGAAGAAGTGGTTCTAGCTATACGACAAAAACTTGTGACTTTAAAAGTTAGGTTGGCTCTTCGATGTTACTCTGAGTTTAAATGAATTTGCCTCACTCCTTAAGAGGTAAATACATCTGTCCACACATGGGACAAAATTGAAAATCATATTCTTGGAATTTGGAATAATTCGGACTTGAGCATGGACCTTTCTAAATTGCGACAGGAAATTCAAGATATAACGGTTGCTAAAAAGCAATCCTGGTCTACTGAATTGGCCAGTTCTATATTTAACAATTTTTCTTCATTCATTAATCAAAAATTTTTAATGTCTATATTCATTAATGGAATTTGTGGAGCAGTGATTCTTTTATTGCTGTGCCTACTTCCAATCACTTTCAGAGTGTTAAAAAAGAGTATATCTCAACTCAATATGGAGTTTCATGGTTTCATGCTAAAAAATAAAAAAGGGGGGAGACGTTGGGAGCTGGCCACGGAGGCCCACTGAGCATTAGGGATCAGGAAGGGTCATAGACCCTGAGATCATGAGGATGTGTTCGGGAGCTGTTGACCCATTCCCTCCCTCCTTTTCCATTTGGCACAAACTACCAAGAAAAGCTCCAGCTGGCTCTAACAGAAAACTCTGAGACCGAAATGTACACAGCTAACCTAGGAGTCTATTGTTCCCATTCCCCACAGCTTATGATCTTTTGCTTTATCACAATTTAAGTTTGGCTTTGAGTCACATTGAGGAGCCTTAGTACAGATCACAGGTTCTCTTGATGCGACCTTTAAAAATGTATAGGTATAGGTTTTAGAAAATAGTTTATATAGATTAAGAAAATTTAAGTAACCATTTTATTATAGAAGTATGGTTAGTTCAGTTTGATTTAGGGGGTTCAATGAAGTTTGAATTAGGCCAGCTGGTACTAGGGGAGTGTAACCATAGCAGCAATTGTTTTAATAAAAACTAGTTTGAATTAGTACATAATAATGGAAGTTAATAATTCACTATAGTGGTTTTGGGTTTAGACACTGAGTGATGTTACTTCAAGATGATGTAGTTGTAATACAATTAAGGGCACGTAAGAAACTGGTTTGGGGAACATTAAACTAGCATAAAATACAAAAAGACAATTTGTGGTTGTTCTTCCTCATGTTCTTCCTTATGTATGAAAGAACATTTGCTTGAGAGTGGGGGGTTTCCTTTGCAAACCTGGACCTGTTCATGTGAAAGGCACATGCTACCTTTGTTTCCTGGGATGATGACTTTGCAGAGTTTGGGGATAAAAGCCCTGAGATTACACCCATTAAACGGCTTCTGGTCACTTGAGCAGGAGTCCAGTCTCCTTCTTTCTCCCCTCTTCTCTTTCTCTTTATCTCTCCAGAATAATCACCAATGCTGCCACACCTTCCAAGGGACCCCCTAAATCTCTCTGCGGGGTCTGGTCCCCCACAGGGACCACCTCCCCAAATGATTTCTGTCTGTTCATGATGATTCCAACTCCATACACAAGTGGATGTTCCACTTATTTTTTCTTTTTTCCGTTTTTTATTTTAGTTGGAGTCTGACTCCATTGCCCAGGCTGGAGGGCAGTGGCGGACTCCGGTCACTGTAACCTCAGCCTGCTGGGCTCCAGTGAGCCTTTCCATGCCCTTCTGATGAGACTAGAACCACAGGCGCATGCCACTTTGCCAGATTCATTTGGGATGGAGGGTAGAGGGGAGGTCTCACCAAGGTGCCTGGGTGGGTCTCAGCCTGCAACCTCTGGCCAGCTGCTGGCCTCATCCTGGGATGATGGAGCTGAGCCCCAGAGCAGGGCCTCGATCCTTTGTCAAAAAGGAACCAGAAGACTTGGCTTGGTGACCCAAGCCTGGAATCCTAGCACTGTGGGGTCCAAGCCGGGAGTTTGGCTGTAGAGCAAGAACACAAGGCCAGCCCAGGCCACACAGGGAGAACTCTTCTCCGCACCCATCTAAACAGGGGGACTGAGGTCAAGGTGCCCATCGTTCTGGCCACTCTAGAGGCCCGTCGGAGCCCATGATTTTGAAACTGCCAGTGAACAACGGTCGTGTCCCCAGGCCCCAGCCTGGGTCAAGAGCCAGACCCTTTCTCCAAAAACATCAGAATCATGCACAGATTCTCAACTGCGCATGGTGTGTTTACAGGGTGACTGCATTTAGAACCAGAGAAAATGGGACTGGGGGGACGAAATTACACCAGGTGAGGGATGTGTAACCG
>NW_007141060.1:0-939 GCF_000164805.1 Carlito syrichta | reverse complement strand
AAAAGGAACCAGAAGACCTGGCTTGGTGGCCCAAGCCTGGAATCCTAGCACTGTGGGGTCCAAGCCGGGAGTTTGGCTGTAGAGCAAGAACACAAGGCCAGCCCAGGCCACACAGGGAGAACTCTTCTCCGCACCCATCTAAACAGGGGGACTGGGGTCAAGGTGCCCATCGTTCTGGCCACTCTAGAGGAACGTCGGAGCCCATGATTTTGAAACTGCCAGTGAACAACGGTCGTGTCCCCAGGCCCCAGCCTGGGTCAAGAGCCAGACCCTTTCTCCAAAAACATCAGAATCACGCACAGATTCTCAACTGCGCATGGTGTGTTTACAGGGTGACTGCATTTAGAGCCAGAGAAAATGGGACTGGGGGGACGAAATTACACCAGGTGAGGGATGTGTAACCGGCCTTTCTTGCTGGAGGGTCCTCATTGCTGAGTCGAAGTTTTGGCCATCCTGGGTCACATTTCTCACCTCGGAGGGCAAAGCTGGCACAAAGACGGCCAGGCAGCCTCAGGAACTCCCACAACAAAGTGGGTTCAGTCATTGGGGGAGGTTTTTGGCTGGAAGGTGCCTAGCTTGGGGGATTCTCACATGTGAGGGGGGCGAGGGGGAAGGACTGAGGGAAGAATGTTTGCAGGAGAATGAATTTCTATCTTTTTTTCTTTCCTCACTTGGTTGCCCAGGCTGCTCTCTAGCTACCCAACTCGACCATCCTCTCGGCCTGGGTCTCCCAAAATGCTGCAATCACAGGTTTTCCAGTTGGCCGACATCCTGGTCTTCTTTCCTGGTCATGAACTCTGGGCCAGAGTCGATACTACCACTGAGGCCTGCCCTCACCCAAGGTTTTCTGGATTTTGCTTGGGGTTGAGGTGGGGGTTTGCCATGGTGTCCAGCCTGGTCTTGACTCCTGGCCTCTGGCCATCTACCCCTCTCGGCTTC
>NW_007141059.1:0-961 GCF_000164805.1 Carlito syrichta | reverse complement strand
AAGACAAATAAATCCTTGCATTTAGATTCAAATGGAAGGGTTATTTTCACACTGATATTTACTGCAAAGATATTCACAAATGTTAACTGTTCAAAACAAGCCGAAAATCTTTCATCAAAGAAGACAATTGGAAATGCACAAACAATGGAATATTATTCAGCCTCTAAATAGCAGGATGTTGGTTGGGCCCGGAGTTCAGGCCGTCATCCCTGCACCTTGCGAGATGGAGGCAAGAGGATTGCCTGAGCCCGTGGGTTTGAGACCAGCCTGGGCGACTTGGTGACTCCTTGACTTTACGATACATCACAAAAACTAGCTGGACATGGTGACATGCGTCTGTAGTTCCAGCTACTTGGAAGGCTGAGTCGGAAGAATTGCCTAAGTCCAGCAGATGGATGCTGCAGTTGCCATGAGCATGCCGCTGCACTCCAGCCTGGGCGACAAGACTGAGATGCAACTCAAAAAGAAAGAAAGAAAGAAAGAAAAGAAAAGCAGGATATCTTATAGTATCTACATTTAGAATAAATCTGGAGGGGATTATTTTAACGAAAATAAGCCAATAGTAAGAGGTACATACAACTAAATTCAAAGTGTTTCATGCACAAAGATGGTATATACTCATTGATAAACATGTGATGAAAGTAGAATTTTCATGACCACTCACCTAGGTAAGATGAACGAACCGCTATCAAAGAATTATATGTATTATAACAAAAATAAAAGGTATATAACCATATAAGTGCTTATTACATAATCTTTTTGACAAAAGACACATTTGTGATTTATATTTCAATTTTGTCCCCATTCTCAATTAAAACAGAGTTCTACAGAATTGAACATGGTATCTAAAATCATAATAGGTTATTATTTTAAGCATGATTAACTGATACATGAACATAATCACCTGATGTGAGAAGAGAGAATGTTAACATAAAAATTTGAACATGTAGATACATAAAAA
>NW_007141058.1:0-628 GCF_000164805.1 Carlito syrichta | reverse complement strand
GGCAAAACAGGAATCTGGGGTCCAGATCCTAAAGAACATTATGGACGTCTATCTCTTGCTATCCAAAAAACTGGAATTCTCTGTATACACGAATTGTCTCGTCATCCTGCAGAGTGAAGCAGGAAGCTGGGTAATGGAGGTCGTCATATAAAAGAAAGTACACGTCATATTCCTTAGGAAGTATAAGCAATCTTCCTTTTATGAGTCATAAGTCCCAAAACTACAGGACGTCTTCCCAAGTGGTAACCATGAATCAGATTTTTGAAGTAGGAATCTGGGTAATGGGAGTCCTCACATACAGGAAACTTCACTGCCTGTTGTTAAGTAAGAATACGGAATTTGCATTACTCGGGTCCTCAATCCCAAAGAGCTTAAACGTCATCTTGCTATGGGCTAAACACGAATCATGGTGGTTTCAAGCATTTATCTGGAAAATGGAGTCTTATTTACAGGCAACTACATGACCTTTTGGTAAGAAAGAATAAGGAATCTGGGTTACACGAGTCCTGAATCCCAAAATTCTACAGAGCATCTTGGAATGTTCTAGAAAGAATCAGAGTTTCGACGCAGGATGTATCTAATGAGAGTCCTAATATACAGGAAAATACACAGCCCCTTGTCAAGGAAG
>NW_007141057.1:0-882 GCF_000164805.1 Carlito syrichta | reverse complement strand
GATCCCTCCATATCCTTTCAAACTTGCACACCTCTAAACCCAGCCACGCTACTCCCTTCTTCCACAGCCCCACCAACCCATGACTGCATAGAAGCTGTAGGGGCTCTCCTCCCTTGCCCGATTCACATCCAGGAGGGCCCTTTGCCCTCCCCCTCCTGTACCTGGTTCACTGATGGCAGCTCCTTCCTACACAATGGGTCCCAGGTTGTGGGATATGCCATCACCTCTATTACACATGTCACTGAGGCAAAGCCTCTCCCACCAGGCACCACTAACCAATAGGCAGAACTTCTAGCTGCCACTCGAGCATTCCAGCTAGTGGCTGGACACTCCCTCTCACTCTACACTGACTCCAAATATGTTTTCCTCATTTTCCTCTTCCACTCGGCCATATGGAAGGAAAGGGGGTTACTTACTACCAAAGGATCAGCAGTAGTTAACACTAAACTAATCTCCAGCCTTCTCACCGCCTTTCTGCTTCCCACCAACATTGGCATTTCTCACTGCAAGGCCCACCAGTCCAACTCCTCACTCATAACTCAGGGAAACTCCAGGGCAGATAGCACAGCCTGACAAGAAGCCTTGGGGTCCATCCCTAGCGTGGCCCAACAAGCAGCCTCGGGGTCCATCCCCACCATGGCCGGCTGTTACCTGCCCTGGTCCAAGCCATACGCCTCCCACTAATTCAACACCACCAAGCCCCCCCTCTATCTCCGACCTCATCCCATATCTACACTCAATCTTCCATGCCAATCCCTCTGCTCTAACGTCTTTCCTAAAAAACTTCTTCACCCTCGACCCCCCACCACATAAAGCTTATAAAAACCATTACCTCTCAATGTTCTATCTGCCAGCGAACTAATCCCCATACCCCCTTAAAAC
>NW_007141056.1:0-1636 GCF_000164805.1 Carlito syrichta | reverse complement strand
GATGGCTAACCAGCTGCCTAGCTAGGTAGTTATTTCAGCTAGTTAACTCAGCTGGATAGATAGGAAGCTAGATATATGTCAACTAGTCATGTCAGGTAGCTAGCTAGTTAAGTCAGTTAGTTAAGTCAGCTGGCTAGCTAGATAGCTAGCTAGGTAGCAAGTTACGTAAGACAGTTAGCTATGCCAGCTGGCTAGCTAGGTAGCTAGCTGGTCAAGTCAGCTAGTTAAGTCAGTTTGCCAGTTTAAGTTAGTGAGTTAAGTCAGCTCGCTAGTCAGCTGCCTAGCTAGGTAGCTAGCTAGTTAAGTCAGCTGGCTAGTCAGTTAGCTAGCTGGTTAAACAACCTAGCTAAGTCAGGTCACTAGTCAGCTGGTTAGCTAGGTAGATAGGTAGCTAAGTCAGCTGGCAAACAAGTGCGCTACGTAGGTAGCTAGCTAGTTAAGTCACCTGGCTATCCAGTTGGCTAGCTAGGTAGATAGGCAGTTAAACCAGACTGCTAGCCAGTTGGCTCGCTAGTTATGTTGCCTAGTTAAGTCAGCTGGCTTGACAGCTCTCTAGCTAGATAGCTAAATAGTTAAGTCAGCTGTTTATCCCACTGGCTAGATAGTTAAGTCACCCAGTTAAGTCAGCTGGCTAGCCAGCTGGCTAGCTATATGACAAGCTAGTTAATTCCACTGACTAACAATCAGGCCAGCTATGTAAGTCAGCCAGTATAGTCAGGTGGCTTCACAGCAGACTAGCTAGGTAGCAAGATAGTTAACTCAGTTGACCAGCCAGCTGACTAGCTAAATAAGTCAGTAAGTTGATTCAGCTGGCTAACCAACTAGCTAGCTAGATAGAAAGCTAGTTAAGTAACCTGGCTGGCCATCTGTCACACTAGTTAAGTCATCTTGTTGACTCAGCTGGCTAGCCAGCTGGTTATCTTGTTAAGTCAAGTAGTTAAGTCAACTGGCTAGCCAACTGGCTAGCTAGGTAGCAAGCTAGTTAAGACAGCTGGTTAGCAAGCAGGATAGCTAGTTAAGTCAGCTAGTTAATTCAGTTGACTTCCAAGCTGTCTAGCTTGGTAGCTAGCTAGTTAAGTCAGCTTGTTAGCAAGCTGGCTAGCTGGTTAAGACAGCTAATTAATTCAGATGGCCAGCCAGCTTGCTAACTAGTTAAGTCAGCTGGGCAGCCAGCTGTCTAGCAGTTTAAGTCAGCTAGTTAAGTCATCTGGCCATCCAGTTTTAAAGCTAGGTAACTAGATACTTAAGTCAGCTAGTTAAGTCAGCTGGCTAGTTAGTAAAGTCAGTTAGTTAAGTCAGCTGGCTAGCCAGCTGCCTAGCAGTGGAGCTGACTAATTAAGGCAGGTACCTAGCCAGCTGGCTAGCTAGTTAAATAACCTAGTTAAGTCAACACGCTGGATAGCAGGTTAGCTAGGTATGTAGGTAGTTAATTCAGCTGGCAAACCAGGGGATTATGTAGGTTGGTAGCTAGTTAAGTCAACTGGCTAGCCATCAAACTATCTAGTTATGTCAGCAAGTTATGTCAGCTTGCTATCCAGCTGCCTAGACAGGTAGTGAGATAGTTAAGTCTGCTGGCTAGCCAGCTGGCTACTTTGATAAGTCAGCTAGTTAAATCAGCTGGCTAGGCTGCTGGCTA
>NW_007141055.1:0-766 GCF_000164805.1 Carlito syrichta | reverse complement strand
CGGCCAACTCTTCAGCCAACAATTTAAGTCACTATTTAGCTAACTATTTAAGTCAGGTACTTATGTCTGTTAACTAACTAGTTATCTTATTAGCTAAGTCAGCTAGTTATTCAGCTAGTTAAAGAGTTAGTTAACTATTTAATTCAGGTTGTTAAGTCAACAAGTTAACTAGTTACATCAGCTAGCTAAGTCAGCTAAGTAGTTAAGTCACCTACCTAATTCAGCTAGTTAAGTCAGCTTTCTAATTAAGTCAGCTGGTTAAGACAACTAGCTAGCTAGTTAGCTAACGGATTAATTCAGCAGGTTGAATCAGGTAGTTAGCTAATTAATTAACTGGTTAAGTCATCTAGTTGAGTCAACTACCTAGCTAGTTAGCAAACGGGTTGAATCAACTGGTTGAGTAGGTAAGCTAGTTAGTTAACTAATGAGTTAAGTCAACTGGAAGAGTCAGCTAGCTAGCTAGTTAGCTACGAGTTAAATCAGCTGCTTGAACCACCTAGGAAGCTCGTTAGCTAACGAGTTGCATCGGATCATTAAGTCAGCTAGATAACACATTAGATAACATGTAAGCTAACTAGTTAGCTAGCATGTTAAGTAAGCTAGCTAGCTAGGCAGCTAACTATTTAAGTGTGCAGTTAACTAGGTAGCTAGCTAGTTAGATAAATGTTTAAATCAGCTGGCTAGTGAGGTAGCAATCTAGTTAGCTAACTATTAAAGTCAGCTGTCTAGCTAGTGGCTAGCTAGTTAATTCAGTTAATTAAGTCAG
>NW_007141054.1:0-816 GCF_000164805.1 Carlito syrichta | reverse complement strand
CACAGCTAGTTAAGTCAGCTGGCTAGCTAGGTAGCTAGCTTGTTAAGTCAGCTAGTTAAGTCATCTTGCTAGATAGTGAAGTCAGCGAGCATAGTCAGCTGGCTAACCAGCTGCCTCTCTGTGTAGCTAGTTAGTTAAGTCAGCTGGATAGCCAGTTAAACAGCTAGTTAAGTATCCTAGTCAAGTTAGCTCAGTAGCCAGCTTGTTAGGTAGGTAGCTAGGTAGTTAAGTAAGCTGGCAAGCCATCGGGCTATGTAGGTAGTTAGCTCGTTAAATCAGTTGTCTATCCAGTTGGCTAGTTACGTAGCTAGGCAGTTAGGTCACCCTGCTAGCCAGCTGGCTAGCTACTTAAGTCACCTAGTTAAGTCAGCTGTCTAGACATCTGGCTAGCTAGGTAGCTAGATAGTTAAGTCAGCTCTCTAGCTCACTGGCTAGTTAGTAAAGCCACTTAGTTAAGTCAGCTGGATATCCTGTTGGCTAGCTAGGTAGCTTGTTACTTAAGTCAGCTGACTAGTCAGTTAGCTAGCTAGTTAAGTCACCTAGATAAGTCATCTTGCTAACCAGCTGGCTAGCTATATAGCAAGCTAGTTAATTCAGCTGTCTGGCAGGAGGCCAGCTATTTAAGTAAACTAGTTAAGTCAGCTGGCTAGCCAGCTGGCTAGCTAGGTAATGAGCTTGTTAAGTCAGTTGACTAGCCAGCTGGCTAGCTAATTAAATCAACTACTTAAGTCTGCTGACTAGCCTGCTAGCTAGCTAGGTAGAGAGTTAAGTTAGCTGGTTGTCCAGTGGCAAACTAGTTAAGTCAACTAGTTGTGC
>NW_007141053.1:0-780 GCF_000164805.1 Carlito syrichta | reverse complement strand
GATAGCTACTTAAGTCACCTAATTAAGTCAGCTGTCTAGACATCTGGCTAGCTACATAGCTAGATAGTTAAGTCAGCTCTCTAGCTCACTGGCTAGCTAGTAAAGTCACTTAGTTAAGTCAGCTGGATATCCAGTTGGCTAGCTAGGTAGCTTGTTACTTAAGTCAGCTGACTAGTCAGTTAGCTAGCTAGTTAAGTCACCTAGATAAGTCATCTTGCTAACCAGCTGGCTAGCTATATAGCAAGCTAGTTAATTCAGCTGTCTGGCAGAAGGCCAGCTATTTAAGTAAACTAGTTAAGTCAGCTGGCTAGCCAGCTGGCTAGCTAGGTAGTGAGCTTGTTAAGTCAGTTGACTAGCCAGTTGGCTAGCTAATTAAATCAACTACTTAAGTCTGCTGACTAGCCTGCTAGCTAGCTAGGTAGAGAGTTAAGTTAGCTGGTTGTCCAGTTAGCAAACTAGTTAAGTCAACTAATTGTGCCAGTTGGCTAGCTGGTTAAGTCAACTAGTTAAGTCGGTTGGCTAGCCAGTTGGATAGCTAGGTACCAAGCTAGTTAATTCATCTGGCTAGCCATCTGGATAGTTATTTAAGTAAGCTAGTTAATTCATCTAGCTTCCCAGCTGACCAGGTAGTTGGCTAGCTAGTTCAGTCACCTGGCTAGCCAGCTGGCTAGTTAGCTGATTAGTCAGGGTGCTAGTCAGCTAGCTAGTTAAGTCAGCTAGCTAGACAGCAAACTCTTCAGCTAGATAGTTAAGTCAGTTAGCCAGTAGCCAGATAACTAG
>NW_007141052.1:0-701 GCF_000164805.1 Carlito syrichta | reverse complement strand
AATTCATCTGGCTAGCCATCTGGATAGTTATTTAAGTAAGCTAGTTAAATCATCTAGCTTTCCCAGCTGACCAGGTAGTTGGCTAGCTAGTTCAGTCACCTGGCTAGCCAGCTGGCTAGTTTAGCTGATTAGTCAGGGGTGCTAGTCAGCTAGCTAGTTAAGTCAGCTAGCTAGACAGCAAACTCTTCAGCTAGATAGTTAAGTCAGTTAGCCAGTAGCCAGATAACTAGCTAGTTAAGTCAGAAAGCTAGAGAGATAGTTAGCTTGTTTGCTAGCTAGTTATGTCAACTAGATAGCCAGCTATCTAATCAGCTAGCTAGTCATAAGCTAGAACATCAGCTAGTTACTTAGCTATCCAGTCAGCTAGCAAGTCTGCTATCTGTTCAGCTAACTAGTGGGTTCGCTTGCTTTCCATCAGGTCAGCTAACTATTAAGTTCCCTCACATGACAACCATTCAGCAAACTAGTCGACTCGCTCACCAGCCAACAGGTTAACAAACTTGTCATCTCACTCACAGGACAAGTCAGTTAACTAATCGGCTTTCTCACCAGTTAACTAGTTAAGTCAGATCATAGGTCGGCTCACTCACCAGTCAACTTGTTAAGGAAGCTCACCTGTCGGCTTACTGCTGGTTAAGTTGGCTAACCGGTTGGCTCAATCGCCAGTCAAATATTTAAGTCTTCTGAGCTGTTGGCTCACA
>NW_007141051.1:0-3138 GCF_000164805.1 Carlito syrichta | reverse complement strand
ACTGGCACTGTAGGTAGCTAGCTAAATAAGTCAGCTAGATAACTATCTGGCTATCTAGTGATGTCTTCGAGTTAAGTCAGCTGGCTAGCCAACTGGCTAACTGATTAAGTCAGCTAGTTCAGTCAGCTGTCTCCAGCTGGTTAGGTAGGTAGCTAGCTAGATACGTCAGCTTGCAAGCCAGCAGGCTAGCTGTTCTAGTCAGCTAGTTAAATCAGCTGGCTAACCTGCTGGCTAGTAGGAAGCTAGCTAGTTAAGTGACCTGGCAAGCCAGCTTGCTAGCTTAAGTCAGCTAGTTAAGTCAACTGGCTAGCCAGTTTGCTAGATAGGTAGCCAGTTAGTTAAGTCAGCAAGTTAAGTCAGCTGGAAACCAGCTGGCTACCTAGTTAAGTCAGCTCATTAGTCAGTTGGCTATACAGTTGGTTAGTTAGTTAAAAAGCTAGTTAAGACAGAAGTCTATCCATCAGACTAGCCAGTTATTTCAGCTAGTTAAGTCAGCTGGCTAGCTAGGAAGTTAGCTATATAAGTCAGCTAGTTATGTCAGCTAGCTAGCTAGTTAAGTTAGCCAGTTAAGTCAGCTGGCTAGTTAGATAGGCAGCTAGTTAGCTAGCTAGTTAAGACAGCTAGTTAAGTCAGCTGGCTAGCTAGGTAGCTAGCTTGTTAAGTCAGCTAGTTAAGTCATCTTGCTAGATAGTGAAGTCAGCGAGCATAGTCAGCTGGCTAACCAGCTGCCTCTCTGTGTAGCTAGTTAGTTAAGTCAGCTGGATAGCCAGTTAAACAGCTAGTTAAGTATCCTAGTCAAGTTAGCTCAGTAGCCAGCTTGTTAGGTAGGTAGCTAGGTAGTTAAGTAAGCTGGCAAGCCATCGGGCTATGTAGGTAGTTAGCTAGTTAAATCAGTTGTCTATCCAACTGGCTAGTTACATAGCTAGGCAGTTAGGTCAGCCTGCTAGCCAGCTGGCTAGCTACTTAAGTCACCTAGTTAAGTCAGCTGTCTAGACATCTGGCTAGCTAGGTAGCCAGATAGTTAATTCAGCTCTCTAGCTCACTGGCTAGCTAGTAAAGCCACTTAGTTAAGTCAGCTGGATATCCAGTTGGCTAGCTAGGTAGCTTGTTACTTAAGTCAGCTGACTAGTCAGTTAGCTAGCTAGTTAAGTCACCTATATAAGTCATCTTGCTAACCAGCTGGCTAGCTATATAGCAAGCTAGTTAATTCAGCTGTCTGGCAGGAGGCCAGCTATTTAAGTAAACTAGTTAAGTCAGCTGGCTAGCCAGCTGGCTAGCTAGGTAGTGAGCTTGTTAAGTCAGTTGACTAGCCAGCTGGCTAGCTAATTAAATCAACTACTTAAGTCTGCTGACTAGCCTGCTAGCTAGCTAGGTACAGAGTTAAGTTAGCTGGTTGTCCAGTTGGCAAACTAGTTAAGTCAACTAGTTGTGCCAGCTGGCTAGCTGGTTAAGTCAACTAGTTAAGTCAGCTGGCTAGCCAGCTGGATAGCTAGGTACCAAGCTAGTTAATTCATCTGGCTAGCCATCTGGATAGTTATTTAAATAAGCTAGTTAATTCATCTAGCTTCCCAGCTGACCAGGTAGTTGGCTAGCTAGTTCAGTCACCTGGCTAGCCAGTTGGCTAGTTAGCTAATTAGTCAGGGTGCTAGTCAGCTAGCTAGTTAAGTCAGCTAGCTAGACAGCAAACTCTTCAGCTAGATAGTTAAGTCAGTTAGCCAGTAGCCAGATAACTAGCTAGTTAAGTCAGAAAACTAGAGAGATAGCTTGTTAGCTAGCTAGTTATGTCAACTAGATAGCCAGCTATCTAGTCAGCTAGCTAGTCATAAGCTAGCACATCAGCTAGTTACTTAGCTATCCAGTTGGCTAGCAAGTCTGCTATCTGTTCAGCTAACTAGTGGGTTTGCTTGCTTTCCATCAGGTCAGCTAACTATTAAGCTCCCTCGCATGACAACCATTCAGCAAACTAGTCGACTCGCTCACCAGCCAACAGGTTAACAAACTTGTCAGCTCACTCACAGGAAAAGTCAGTTAACTAATCAGCTTTCTCGCCAGTTAACTAGTTAAGTCAGATCACAGGCCGGCTTGCTCACCAGTCAACTTGTTAAGGAAGCTTACCTGTTGGCTCACTGCTGGTTAAGTTGGCTAATCGGTTGGCTCAATCGCCAGTCAAATATTTAAGTCTTCTGAGCTGTTGGCTCACATGCAAGCCTACTAAATTGAGCTGACTGGTGAGCTCACAGGCCTGTGACTAGTTAAGTCAACTGACCGGTTGGCTCACTCGCTGGCCAACTAGTTAAGTCAGCTGACAACTCAGCTCAATCACCTGCCTACTAGTTAAGTCAGCTGACAAGTCGGTTCATTCACCGACCGACTAGTTAATTCAACTCACTTGGCTCACTGGCAGGCTGACTTGTTAAGTCAGCTAACTGGTCAGCCTACTAGCTGGCCAACTAGTTGAATCAGCTAGCCAACCAGCTGACTAATCGGCCACCTTGTCAGCTGATAAGTTAGCTCAACTAACTTGTCAGCCAACTAGTTAGGACAGCTAAATAATTTGCCAACTAGTTGGTCGATTAATTAGTGCAACAAACCAGCATGCCCACTAGTTAAACGAGCTAACTAGTGGGCCAACTCGTCAATCAACTAGTAGACCCAGCTAACTAGTTGGCCGACTAAACGGCCAACCTGTTAAGCCAGGTAACAATTCGGCTGAGTAGTCAGCCAATGTGTTAAACCAGCTAACTTTTTCAGAGACTTTTTAGCCAACAAGTTATGCCACCTAGTTAACTCTTTAACCAACTCATTACGTCAGCTAATTTACTCATTTTCCAACTAGTTAAAACAGTTGGCGAAGTCATTAACCAACTCGTTAAATCAGCCTGCTATCTCATTAGCCAACTATTTAAGTCAGTTAAGTCTGCTAGCTAAACAACTAGCAAGCTAGCTCAGTTAGCTAAGTCAGCTAGCTAACTAATTAGCTAGCTTTTTAGGTCAGCTACTTAAGTTTGCTACCTAAATAGTTAGCTAATTTAAGTCAGGTAGATATTCAGCTAGTTAAATAGTTAGCTACATATTTAATTCAGGTAGTTAAGTCAGCTAGCTAACTAGTTAAGTCAGTCAGTTGTCAGCTAGCTAAGT
>NW_007141050.1:0-764 GCF_000164805.1 Carlito syrichta | reverse complement strand
CAGGTAACAATTCGGCTGAGTAGTCAGCCAATGTGTTAAACCAGCTAACGTTTTCAGAGACTTTTCAGCCAACAAGTTATGCCACCTAGTTAACTCGTTAACCAACTCATTACGTCAGCTAATTTACTCATTTTCCAACTAGTTAAAACAGTTGGCGAAGTCATTAACCAACTCATTAAATCAACCTGCTATCTCATTAGCCAACTATTTAAGTCAGTTAAGTCTGCTAGCTAAACAACTAGCAAGCTAACTCAGTTAGCTAAGTCAGCTAGCAAACTAATTAGCTAGCTTTTTAGGTCAGCTACTTAAGTTTGCTACCTAAATAGTTAACTAATATAAGTCAGCTAGATATTCAACTAGTTAAATAGTTAGCTACATATTTAATTCAGGTAGTTAAGTCAGCTAGCTAGCTAGTTAAGTCAGTCAGTTGTCAGCTAGCTAAGTAGTTAAGTCAGCTAGCTAAGTCAGTTGGTTAAGTCAGCTTTCTAGTTCAGTCAGCTGTTTAATACAGATAGCTAGCTAGATAGGAAATGAGTTAAGTCAGCAGGTTGAGTCAGCTAGCTAGCTAGTTAGCAAACGGGTTGAGTCAGAGGGTTGAGTAGGCTAGCTAGCTAGTTAGCTAACAAGTTAAGTCAGTTGGATGAGTCAAATAGCTAGCTTGTTTGCTAACGAGTTAAGTAAGCTGGTTGAGTCAGCTAACTACCTTGTGAGCTAGGGAGTTAAGTCAGATAATTAAGAAAGCTAGCAAGAACGTTAGATAAGTA
>NW_007141049.1:0-11517 GCF_000164805.1 Carlito syrichta | reverse complement strand
CCTTTTTAATGGACCTGCTGTATGCCTCCGTGGTGGGAGTGGCATATGTCTCTTTGGAGGTTCCACATGATGCCTCCACAGTGACCCTGTGTGTGCCTCCATTGTGGCCAGGTCATGTGACTCCAGTATTTACACACTGCCTGCCTCCAAATTCGCTCCATCACATGATTTCACAGTGGTCCCACCACATGCCTCCACGGAGCCCCCACAATGTGCCTCCATGGTGGCCCCACCATTTGCCTCCATGGTGAACCCAATATGTGCCTTCATGGTAAGCTGGTCTTTTGCCTCCTTGGTGGCCCTACCATAACTGCAGCAGTGGCCTTGCTGCATGACTGTGATTAACCCGACACATGACTTTATGGTGACCCCACCACATGTTTCTGCATTGTCCCTGCCACATAACTCCACAGAATTCCCCCACATGCCTCTGTAATGGACCTGCCATGAGTTTCCACTGTGCACTAACTGTATGCCTCTGTGTTGGAACAACCATGTTCCTTTGTGGTGTCCCAATCATTATATCATAAGGACCCTGTTGCCACCATGTGCCTCCACAATGTCCCTGCTATATGCCTCTGTGATGGAAACATTGTGTGTCTTTGCTGTGGCCATGCCATGTACCTCTGTGGGGGACCTGCTACATGCTTCTGTAAGGGACCCATGATGTGTTTTTGTGGTGGACTTGCCATGTTCCTCTGTGGAGGACCCATTGTGTGCCTTCATGGTGAACCCACCATATGCACATGCCTTCATAATGGAACTACAGCATGTTTCCATGGTTGCTCCAGCATTTGCCTCTGCAGTGAACCCACTGTATGCCTTTGTGGAGGCTCTACTACATCCCTCAGTGTTAGACCAGCCACCACATGACTTTCTGATGTGCCTCTGGGATAGACATCATGTGCCTCTGAGATAGACATGTCAAATCCCTCTATGGTGGCCTCATTGTGTACATCTTTGTTGACCCTACTGTTTGCCTCCATGACTGGCTCTTTGTGTGCCTCCACAGTGGCCATGCTGTGTGCCTCTTGGATGAATTCACTGTGTGGATTTGTGGTTGTCTCATTGCATGATTCCACATTAGCCACTCCACTTGACTCCTTGGTTGCCCTGCCTCAGGCCTCCATGATGGACCTGCCATGTATCTCCATAGTAGCCCTGCCTCATGCCTTTGTAAGAGACTCACCAGTTGCCTTTGAAGTGGCCTCACTGTATGACCCTATTATGGACCTGCTGTGTGCCTCCAAGATGGCTCAACTGTGTGCCTCCATGATGGTCATTATTTAAGCCTCTGCAGTGGTTCTGTCTCATACCTCCATAGTGGCTACACCACATGCCTTCAGGACACACTGTATGTCTCTGTTGTTGACTGCCTTTGTGCCTCTGGGTGGCTGCACCATGGAACTTCATAAGGGCACCAATATGTGCCTTCACATTGGTTCCTCAGTGTGTTTTGGGGGTGGACACACTGTGTGCATTTGCAGTAGCCTCGCTGAGAGCTTCTACCATAGCCCTACCATGTTCCTCAACAGTTGCCTCACCACATGCCTTCATGATGGTCCTGCCATGTGCCTCTGTAGTGGCCCCACCCCACCATGTGCCACTGCAGTGGCACTGCTGTGTGTCCCCATGGTTGCCTGTGTGACTTCACAGTGGACCTGACACATAATTCTGTAGTGGCCCTGTCATGTCCCTCTGTGATAGAACTGCTGTATGCCTTTGCAGTGGTCACACAACATGTCTCTGCTATGGGCCTCCACAGTGGCCCTATAAAGTGCCTCAGAGGTGGGCCTGCCATGTACCTCTGTGGTGGTCACATGAACCCATCCCATGACTTTTCAGTGCCCCTGCCATGTGCCTCTGTGGTGGCCCCACTGTGTGCCTTTACACTGGTACCACTATGTGGCTTCATAGTGTTTCTGCCATATGTCTTGTAATATCACTGTCATGTGCCTCTTCAGGGCTCCCACCATGTGCCACCACAATGACCTCACTGTGTGCCTCCACAAAGTTACCACCATGTGCCGCCACTCTGATCTCACCATATGCCTCCTCTGTTGACCTCCCATGTTCCTCCATGGTAGAACTGCTGTAGGTTTCTACATGGGATGTGACACGTCTCACTGGTAAACCTGCCACATACCTCTGTGGTGGCTCTGCATCATGACTCTGCCTTGGATATGCCATGTGAATACAAGGAGACCCTGCCACATGCCTTCACAGTGCCCCTCCATGTATCTTCAAGGAGGTTCTACTGTGTGCCTCATTGGTGACCCCACAGTAGTGACTTTGTGGATGCCCCCTTCATGGTCCTAAGCAGTGGACATGTCAAGTGCCTTGCAAGTGGACCCACCACATACCTTGGCAGAGGCCACACTGTGTGCCTCTGGGATGGACTTGCTGTGTGCCTACATGGTGCCCCTGCTGCATACCTCCGTGGTGGCCCTGACACATGCCTCCTCTATGACTCTGCTGCATGCCTCCACAGTAGCCCTACTGTGTGCCTCTGGGATAGACCTGGCAAAAGTCTCCATGGTGGACTGACCATGAGTTTCTGGGGTGGTCCCACCACATGTCTCTGCAATAGGACTGCCTTGAGTCTCCATGGTGTCCCCACTGTATGCCTTTGTTATGAACCCACTGCATGGCTTTGCCCAAGCCCTGCTGTGTACCTCTGAAGTGGCCCCAACACATACCTCCATGGTGACCCCAATGTGTACCTACGTGCTTATCTTCATGATGGTTTTATTGCATACCTTTACAATGGCCCCACCTTAGGCCTCCACTGTGGCCATGCCACTTGACTCTGCAATGGACCAGCCATGTACCTACAAAAAACACTGCCACATGCTTCCACAATGGCACCACCACATGCCTCCACAGTGACCCTGTTTTATGCCACCATGATAGCACTGCCACATACCACCATAGTAGCCCTGCTGTGTGCCTCTGTAAGGGACCCACTGCATTTCTTTGCAATGGCCCTGTTGCATTCTTCCATGTTGGTCCCACTATGTGGCTTCACAGTGAACATGTCACCTGCATCTCTCGTGGTCCCATCATATTCCTTCATGGTGGCCCATTTGTGTGACTCTGTGATGGCACTGAATGTGCTTCCATAGTGACCTGTCACCTGTCTCCACAGTGAACCCATTTTGTGCTGCTATGATAGACCCACCACATCCCTCCATGGTGACCCTGTCACATGCCTCTATGGTGGCACTGACATGGGCCTCTGCATTGGCTATGCCACGTGTCTCTTGGACAAAATGGCCACCAACCTCCACATTGAATCAGCCACATGCCTTTTTGTTGGACCTGTCACAATCCATAGTCGCCTTGTCATGTGCCTCTGTTGTGAATCTACTGTGTGCCTCCATGGAAGCCATGCTCTGTGCTTTTTTAATGGACCCGCCATGTGTCTTTGAACTGGTCTCATCATGTGCCTCTGTGTTGTACTCACCATGTGCCCCCACAGTGACTACATCATGTACCTCAAGGGTGGACACAAAACTTGCCTCCAATGTGGCCCTACTGCATGCCACCTTGATGGCCCCCCCATGTGCCTTCAAGATGGTTCTTCCATGTGCCTTCTTGATGACCCTGTAACATGCCTTTGCAGATGCCCCACCTTGTGCCTCTGTGGTAGCCCTACCACGTGCACTCACGATGGACTTGTTTCATGCCTTTGCAGTGACCACAGTGTGTGCTTCCATGAACTAATAGCATGCCTTCACAGTGACCCCACCACATACCTCCATAGTGGTTTTGCCATGTGTCTTTTTGGAGGCTCTGCCACTGCATGCCCCTGTGGTGCCTCTACAAAATGACTCTGGTGTGGTCTTGTCATATGCCTTTGCTATGGTCCTGCTGTAAGCCTCTGCAGTTACCCTACTGTGTGTCTCTGCAATGGCATTGCTGTTTGCCTTTTTGATGACACAGTCATGAGTTTCCATGGTTGACCCACCATGTGTCTCTGCAGTGAACTGCTGTGTGCCTCCACAGTTGATCAAGTATGTGCCTTTGTGGTGACCCTGCCACATGCCTCTGTGTTGGAACAGTCATATGCCTCAACAGTGACCATGCCATGTGCCTCTGAAATGGACCCACTGCATGCCTCCACAGGGTCCCCACCGTGTACTTCTGCAGTGGCTCTGCCATGTACTTCTGGGATGAACCCACTGCATGCCTTCACAGTGTCCCTCACTCATGCCTCTGCTGTGGCCCTGTCACATGCTTCTACAGTGCTCACCATGTGCTTCCACGGTGGCCCTCTCATGTGCCTCTGAAATCGAATTGCCATATGCCTTTGCAGTGGACCCACCATATTCCTCAATGGTGGCATTGCCATATTCCTCTTGGGAGGTGATGCCACATGCCTCTGCAGATGTCCTGCTGTGTGCTTCCATGGTAAACCTGCCATGTGGACCAGCCATGTTCTTTCACCATGGGTCCATTTTGTACCTCCTTGGTGACCCCACTGCATGCCTCCACAATGACCCCACTGTGTCTTTCCATGGTGGCCACACTACATACCTTTAGCATGGACCCACCCAGTGCCTCTACAATGATCATACTGTGTGCTTCTGGGACAAACCTGCCATGTTTCTCTGAGGTGGACTTTCTGCATGCCTCTGTGTTGTACTGGCTGTTTTCTTTCAGGGTGGTACCACATGGCTCCACAATGGCCCCATCACATTCCTCTGCAATGGAACTACCATTTGTCTCCATGATGGCATTACCGTGTTCCTCAGTAATGATGCTGTTGCATGCCTATGTGGTAGCCCCACCCTGGACATCTGAGATGGACCCACTTGTTTCTTCTTGGTGGGCCCATCATATGCTTTTGCAGATGACCTGCTGCATGCCTCTGCAGTGAACCTCCCATGTGCTTTTGCAGTGGACCAACAACAAGCCTCCACAATGGCATTGTCACTTGCCTCTGGGGTTTATCTGTTGTGTGTCTTTGTGGTGACCATGCCATGTGTCTGTGATACACCCACTGTGTGCCTCTGCAATGAATATGCCAGATGCATCCGCAGTGACCACACTACATACCCCTGGTGGCTCCACCGTGTGCTTCCACAAAGGTTATACTGCTTGCATCCATGCTAGCCTCAATGCATGCCTCATGTATGGACCTGTCACAAGCCTCCATGGGAAACCCACTGTGTATTTATATGGTAAGTCATTCATGTGCCTTTACAGTGACACTGCCACATGCCTTTGCAGTGGTACTGTTGTGTGCCTCCACAGTGGCTTGTTCCATGGTCCCATTATGGACCCAACACATGTCTCAGTGGTGGCCCCACCACATGCCTTTGCTGTATCTCCAATGCTTGCCTTTAATATAAATCCTACAGATGCTTTCACAGTGACCATGTTGCATGCCTCTGGGATTAACACTTCACTTGATTTTGCAATGACCCTGTTAAGTGCTTCCATGGTGACCCTGCTGTGTTCCTCTGCCATAGCCTAGCCACATGCCTTCACAGTAACTTGACTGTGTGCCTCCATGTTGGCCACACTGCATTCTTCAACAGTGTTTTCTCCATGTGCTTCTGTGATGAACCATCACATGCCTCCACAGTGGATCTGTGGTGTGCCACTGCATTGGACCCACCATGTGCCTCCATGGTGGACACACTGCATGTTTTGGGGGTGGTCACACTGCCTGACTCCAGGATTGTCCCATCATATGCCTTTACAAGGGTGCCATAGCATGCTTCTAGTATAATTCCTACCACATGCTTCTACGGTGCTCACCATGTGCTTCCACTGTGGCCCTCTCATGTACCTCTGAAATTGAATTGCCATATGCCTTTGCAGTGGCCCCACCATATTCCTCCATGGTGGCATTACCATATTCCTCTTGGGAGGTGATGCCACATGCCTCTGCAGATGTCCTGCTGTGTGCTTCCATGATAATCCTGCAAGTGCATCTGGGATGGACCTGACACATATCCTCTTTTGTGGTCACATTACATGCCTCTGTGGTGGCCCTCCCACATGCTTTTGTAATGGACCAACCATGTGTCTGTGCAGTGGAGCTGTTGTTGCCTCTGGGGTGACCCTGGCAAATGCCTTCACAATGACACTACTGTGTACCTCTGTTGTGGCTCCATTATATCGCTCCATCATGGCCTATCAGCATGCCTTTGTGGATTCCCTGCTACATACTTCCATGGTGGACATGCTGTATGTCACTGTGGTGGATCTGCCACATACCTCTGTGTTTTACCTGCCACATACTTTCACGTTGGACTGGTCACATACTTTAGTAGTACAACTGTCTTGTACGTTCAATGTGGTTCTGCCACATACTCTGCAGTGTAACTGCCATATACCTCCACATTAGAAATGCCCCATGCCTCCATGGCAGACCCACCATGTGCCTCCAGAGTGGAACTGTTGCATTCCTTTGTGGTGGACCACCCATGTGCCTCCACTTTGTACCTGTCCTGTGCCTCTGTGGACTCGCCACATGCCTCCATGGTTGACCTGCCACATGCCTCTGTAGAGGACCCAACAAGTGCCTCATAGTGGCCCCATTGTGTGCCTCTGCAGTGAACCTACCATGTGCCTCTGCAGTGGTCATACAGCATGCCTCCATGAGGAAACTGCCATGTACCTCTGCAGTGGCCCCTCCACATGCCTCCAGTATGGGCCTGCTGCATACCTCTGTGGTGTACCCATTGTGTGCCTCTGCAGCAAATCTACCATGCACCTTTATGGTGGCTCTACCATGTGACTCCATGGTGGACCCACCATCTGCTTAAGTTTTGGTCCCACCACGTGACTCTCTAAAGACTCTACCATGTGCCATTGTGGTGGCCCCATGTGTGCCTCTGGGATTGGTCTGCTGCATGTGTCTGGGGGCCAGGCCATGTGCCTTTGGAATGAACTTGCCACATGCCTCTATGGTGGCCTCAGCATGAGCTTTCAGGATAAATCCACCATGTACCTCAGGGACCGACCTACTACATGACTTTGTAGTGACTCTGTCATGTGCCTTTTCAGTGGACCAACCACATGCCTTAGAGTTGAACACACCATGTGTTTCGGAAAAGGCCATGCCTGTGCCTTTTTGGTGAAACTGTCATTATCCAAGGTGGTCATATCATGTACCTCCTAGATTAACTCACAATGTTCCTCCATTGTGTAGACACAACATACCTCCACAGTGGCCTTATTTCATGTTGCTGGGAAGGATGTGCAGCATGCATTTTCAGTGACCCTGGCACATGCCTCTGTGGTGGCCTTGTTGTATGCCTCTTCAGTGGACCTACTGCCTGCTTTTCTGAAAGTTCTGCCCCGTTTTTCCACTGTGATTCTACCTTCTGTCTTTAGGATTCACCTGTCATGTTCCTTTTTAATTACCATGCCCTGTGCCTCCATTATGGACTTGCCATGTGCCTGCACAGTGACCCCATTGTATAACTTCATGGTGATTACCCCTCTTCAGAATGGATCTGTCTGATGCCTCTACCACAAGCCTTCATGATGCCCCTACCACATGCGTCTGTAGTGGCCCCACCATGTGACTTCATGGTAGCTTTTCCTTGTGTTCCTGAGATGGACCCACTGTGTGTCTCCATAGTAATCCTACTTCAGTACTTTGTGGTGGCTACACTGCATGTTTTTGTGGTGGCCTTGTCCCCGCTGTACACCTCCAGGATGTACCTGCTACATGTCTCTGCAGCGTATCCACCACATGCCTCCTTGATGGCCTCATTGAATTTCTCTGAGATGGACGCACCTTATGCCTCAGTTGTGGCCTTTCACCTGCCTCTGTGGTAACCCCGTTATGTTCCTTTATGATGGGCCTTCCATGTACCACCAGCGTGCCTCCAGGATGACTCCACCACATATCTCCATAGTGGTTCCATTGTGTGCCACCACAGTGGCCCCACTGTGTGCCTCTGTGAAGGCCCTGCTGCATCCCTTAGTGGTGAGCCCATAATGTGACTTTGGGATCAACTTTCTACATTCCTTTGAGATGGTCATGCCATGTGCCTCCCAAATAGACTTGTCATGTGCCTCCACAGTAGCCCCGATGTATGCCTGTGTGGTGGCCCTGCCACACGCCTTCATGGAGGCCCTGTTGCATGCCCCTGCAGTGTAATCACTGCCTGCCACTTGTGTAGCCTTGCCACATGACTTTACAGTGACCCTGCAGCCTGCTTCTGCAGGGACCCATTGTGTGCTGCTGCAATGGCACTACTGTATGCCTTTATGACATGAGCCTCTTCAGTGAACACACCACATGCTTTCATATAGGGCCTGCTACATGTCTCCATGGTAGATCCACCATGTGCCTCTGCAGTGGACTAACCATGTGCCTCTGTTTTGGACTAGTTGTGTAAGTCAGCAATTGTCATGGCATGTGGCTTTATGGTTGTTCTGCTGTGTGTCTCTGCAGTGGGCCCGCTGCATGTTTCCACTGTGGCCATATCGTGTGCCCATGGGATTGACCCATCATGTGCCTGTGCATTGGTCCCATGACATGCCTCTGGGAAAAACCTGCCATGTGCATCTATGGTGGCCCTGCCAGGTGTTTTCAAGATGGGAATGCCATGTGCCTTCGTGATGGCCCCATTACAATTCTCCAAAGTTGCACTGCTGTGTGCCCCCTTGGTGGTGGCAATATATGTCCCTGCAGACACCACATGTACCTCCATGACAGCCCTGCCGTGTGTCTCCAGAATGGACCTGCCATGTGTCTCTGCAGTGGACCAGGCAAGTACATTCTGGTGTGGTCCTCCTGGGTGGGCCACATGTCTCTGCAGAGTAATGGGCATGGGCTTCCTCGGTGGTCCCAATGTTTCTCTCCATGGTGGCCACAGAGCTTGTCTCCAAGGTAGCACCACTGTGAATCTCTACAGTGGAGCTGCTATGTGTCTCCACATTAAACTTGCCACTTAACTACATGATGGCCCTGCTGCATGCCTCTGTGAAGGTCATGCCACGTATCTCAAGGATGGACCTGCCATGTGCCTCTGTGGTGGTCCCATCATGTGCCACCATAATGGCCCAGTTTTGTCCCTTCTCAGTGCCTCTGCCACATGTCTCCACCATTGCCTTTCCACATTCCTCTTTGGTGGCCCTGCCATGCCTCTGAAATAGCCATGTTGAATGTCTCCAAGATGGACTTCCTGTATGTCTCCATGGTGGCCTCGCCACATGCCTCCACAGTAACTCAGCCATGTGCCTATATGGTGACACTGCCATAATCCTCTTGGATAGCCCCATCGTGTGGCACCCCAGTGGACCTGCAATGTGTCTCCACAATGTATCCATCATGTGCCTCCATATTGGACCCATCACATGCATCCACATTGGCCCTGCCATAGGCCTCTGTCATATCCCCACCCTCCAAGATGGACGAGCCATGTGCTTTTGCAGCAGCACTTTCAAATTCCTTCATGGTGGCCCAGTTATGTGCCTTTCCAGAGGACTGCTGTGAGCCTCCATGAATACCCCATCTTACGACTCAGCAGTGGCTCCACCATACGCCTTCTTGATGTACCATCCACATGCCTCCAAGGTCACAATGACACAGGCCTCCATTGTGGCACCACTGTGTGACTCCAGAATTAACCCGCCACATGTCTGTGCTGGAGCAACTGGGTGGGTGCCTTTTGGGTGATCCTGGAATGTGATTTCATGATAGCACTGCTGCGTGCCTTGATGGTGGCCTCTTTGCATGCCTTTGTGATGGCATCACCATGTGCTTCTGCAAAAAGTCTGTTTTTTTACCTACTGTGTGCTTCCTTAGTTGCCCTACCATGTGTCTCTGTGGTTGACCTTCTCCATGCCTCCCTTGTGGATATACAGCATACGTTTGTATCATACCCACTATGTGCCTTCAGAGTGGACCCACTGTATGCCTCCATCTGGCTTCATCACATGCCTCTGTGGTGAACTCAGTGTGCCTCAGCAGTGACCCCACCATGTTCTTCTTGGTAGACCATCCATGTGCCTCTATGTTGGACCGGCTGTGGGCCTCTGTGGTGGAACTGCCATGTGTCTCTGTGATAACCCTGCCATGTGACTCTGGGATCGACCTGCCATGTGTCTCTGTGGTGTATCCACCACGTGCCTCTTAGGTAACCCTGCCATATACCTTTACAGTGGTCCCATTAGGTGCCTCCAAAGAGGACCCACAAAGTGTCTGAGGAGAGGCCTCACCACATCTCTCCACAGTGTCTCCACTGCATGCCTTTGCAGTAGCCCCACCGTGTGCCCCTGGGATGGGCCAACTGCTTCCCTTGATGGTGACCCTACAGCATGCTTCTGGGATGGACCAGCCGCATGCCTCCAGGAAGGACATTGTGTGATTTTGCAGTAGCCTTGCCATTTTCCTACATGATGACCCCACTGCATGCCTCTGAGATGAACACACCACATGCCTTTGTGGTGTACTCACCACTGTGTGCCTCCAAATTGGAGCCAAACATTTGCTGCTGGAATGTACTTGCAGCATGTTTTCTCGGTGGCACTTCCATGTTACTTCTCATTGTCCCATTGTGTGATTCCACAGTGGCTTTAGCATGTGCCTCAAGGGAATCTTCACTGTGTTTTTACATGGTGGCCCCTCCATGTGCCTTTGAGATGGACCTGCCATGTGCCTTTGCAATGTACACAACATGTGTCTTTGATATGGACATGTTGCATGCCTCCACAGTGACCGAATTGCATGTCTTTTGGTAGACTTGCCACATATTCCTGTGGATATCTTGCTGCATGCCTTTGCTGTGGCTCCACTGCATGTCCACTACATGATAGCACTGCCACATGTCTCTAGTATGGCCTCTGTGGTGGACCTACCATGTGACTCCTTCGTGGACTTGGACATGCCTCTACAGTGGGCCTGCTGCATGTCTTCATGGTGAATCTGGCCCATACCTCTGCAGTGACCCTACCATGTGCCTCTATGGTGGCCCTCTCTGGTGGACCAGTCACATGCCTCAGCAGTGAACATGCCATGAGCCTTGCAATTGACCCACCATGTGCTTCCATGGTAGCCCAGACCCATAAGCCCCCATGGTGGTCACTCCACATGCCTCTGGGATGAACCCACCATGTGTCTTCACACACGCCTGAGTGGTGGACCTGCCCTGTACCTTTATGAATGACTCACCACATGCCTTCACCACATGCCCTCACAGTGGCCATGCCACACACCTCTAGGATGAATCTGTCATGTGCCTTTGTTGTAGCCCCATCACATGCCTCCACAATGGACTCATGTGGTTCCTCAGTGAACCAGTCACATGATTCTGCAGTGACCTTGTTATGTTTCTCTGCAGATGCCCTTCTGTGTGCCTTTCAAATGGACCCATGTGCCTGAATGGGGTTCCTGCCATTTGTTTCTGCATTGGTCCCATCATAAGCCTCTTTAGTGGCCCCATAATGTCTCTCTGAGGTGGACCCATTGTATGCCTCTGTGGTGGCACCATCCCATGCCATTTAGATGGAGCAGCTGCATGCTTTCTTGGTGACACCTCCACA
>NW_007141048.1:0-4368 GCF_000164805.1 Carlito syrichta | reverse complement strand
CAATGACCCTGCCCTATGCCTCTGAAGTTACCCCACCTTGTGCCTTCAAAGTGCCCCTGCGGCATGCCTCCAGGATGGATGAACCATGTGCCTCTGAGGTGGCCCCATTGTGTACTGCTAGGATGGACAAAACCATGCCTCCTTGATGACGTTACCATGTGCCTCCATGGTGGCCTTGTGTACCTCTCTGGTGGCCCCTCATATGTCTTTGTGGAGCGCCTATCACATTCCTCCATAGTGGCTCCACCACATGCTTTTCTAAAGGACCTGCCACATGCTTTTGCTATGGCATTACTTCATGTCTTTGATATGGACTTGTCGTGTGTTGCCACCATGACCCTAATGTGTGTTTATGCAGTTACCCTGCCACATGCTTCCATGATGGCACTGCTGTGTGCCTTCACAATGGCCTTGCTGCATGCCTTTCTAATGGACTTGCCATATGCCTCCATGGTGTACCCACCACATGCTTCAACATTGGATTGTCATGCTTCCATAGTTGGTCCACCACATGCCTCTGCAGTGGTCCTGCCATGTGTCTCTGCATTGTTCCAGTCTCATACCCTAGCAGTGGCCGTGCCATGTGCCTACAGGATGGACCCACCAGGTGCCTCCACAATGGTCCCACCACATGCCATTGAGATGGGCCTGTTGCATGCCCTCACAGTGGCTCCAACACACGCCTCCATAGTGGCTGTCATATGCCTCCATAATGGTCCCACTGTGTGTCTTCACGGAGGTTTCAATACCTGCCTATGTGACGGCTTCAACTTGTACCTCTGGTATAGACCCACCATGTGCCTCTGCAATGACCCACTGTGGGCCTTCATGGTAGCCTGACTGTATGATTTAATGCTGGCCCCATTGTTTGCCTTATCAGTGGCCCTGCCATGTACCTCTGTGAAAGGCTGGCATGTTCCTCTGTGGTGGCCTTGCCACATGCCTTTGACATGGATCCACTGCATGTCTTTTCAGTGACCATTTTGCATTCCACCAAAATAAACTGCCATGTGTTTCTGTGATGGACACACTGCATGACTTTTTGTTCAACCATGCATGTGACTTTGCAGTGGCCTTCATGGTAGTCCCACCATGTGCTTCTGCAAAGACACTACCACATGCCTATACAGTGGTCTCGCCATGTATCTTTGTAATGGACACACCATGTTCTCTGTGTTGAAACTGCTGTGTGTCTCCACAATGGACCTACCATAGGTCTCCATGTTGAACGTGATGCATGCCTCTCTGCTATATCTATTGTATGCCTCTGTGATGGCCCTGCCACATGCCTCTGCATTGGACCAGTCATGTGCCTCGGCAGTGACATAATTTGCCTCTGGGATGGTCCTGTCACAGGCCTTTGTGATGACTGTGGCACTTGACTTTGGGGTGGAACTGCTGCATTCCCACAAAGTGATCCTGACATGTACATTTGCAGCAGCCATGCCACGTGCCTCTGTGGTAGTCCTACCACATGCCTTTGTAGTATCCTCACACAAGCCTCCAGGATGGACTCGCTGCATGTCACCACAGTATACTCACTGTATGCCTCCACGTGGGACCTTCTGCATGCCTCTGTGGTGGATCTGCCACTTACTTCTACAACAACTCTGCTGCATGCCTCTGTGTTGGCCCTTTGGAGTGGATCAGTCATGTGCCTCAGTGTTGGCCATGTTGTGTGCTTCTTGGATGAACATGCCACATGCCTTCATGGTGGCCCCAACACATGCCTCCATGGTTACCTTGACTTGTGCTCCTGGTATGAACTTGTGTTTCTTTGTGGTGCCCTCCCCTACATGCTTCTGTGATAAGTCTACCATGTGCCTTTGGAATGCACCTGCCACATACTTCCACTGACGTCAATCCTTGTGGGTTTAGGATGAGCCCCTGACCTGCCTTTGTGGTGGTCAAGGCATGTGCCTCCACCTTGTGCCTGCCAATCCCTTCGGCAATGGTCTGACCCTGTGCTTCTGTCATAGGTTTGCTCCATGCCTCCATGATGTTGCCACCACATGCTTTAAAAATGGACCAGCCATGTGTCTCTGTGGTGGCTACATCTTTTGTGTCCCCACTGCATGCTTCTGCAGTGGCCCCTTCTGATGCATTTGTGGTGTCCATGCCATGTGAATCTGAGGTGACATACCCTTTGCCTCCACTGTGACCCCTTTGTGTACCTCCAAGATTAACTCACACTGGGTCTTCAGGGTGTAACCATCATGTTCCTCTATGGTGGTCTTGCTGAATGTCTCTCAGATAGACCCACAACATGCCTCCATAATGACTTCATTGCATGCCTCCATGTTGACCAAGCCACATGCCTTGGCAGTGTCTTCACTGCATGCTGCCATGAGGGACCAAAGTGTGCCTCTGTGGTGGTTCTGCCACATGTCTCCAGGGTGGGCCCATTGTGTGACTCCTGGTGGTCCTGCCACATGCTGCTTCAGATGCTCTGCCATGTTTCTCAGGGGTGGACCTGTCTGGGGTGCTTTTGGAAACAATTTACCACGTGTCTCCATGGTGGCCCTGCTGTGTCCCTCTGTGGTAACCTTGTTTCATGCCTCCAGAATGAACCTGTCACTTGCTTTCATAATGATTTTGCCATATGCCTCTGGGATAGCCTCGTCATGTGCCTTTGGAAACCACTCTCCACAAGCTTCTATAATGACCATGCCAGGTACCTCCATGCAGACCTGGCATATATCTTTGTGGTGGCCCTGCCACAGGACTCCATGGTAGAATCTGAATGCTTCTGTGGTGGCACAGCCTCATGCCTCCATGATGGCCTAGCCATGTGCCTCTGTGATGGCCCTGTCCCAGGACTCTGGTATGGACCCTCTGTGTGCCATTGTAGGGTTCCCACTTTTTGCCTTCGTAGTGACTCTGCCACATGCCCTCCCAGTAGCCCTAATCCATGTCTCAATGATGGCCCTGTCTTATGCCTCTGAGAAGAAACCAGTGCATTCCTCCATAGTAAACCTTCATATACCTGTGCCTCCACATTGATATCACCACATACCTCCATAGTGGCCCCTGTGCATGCTTCCATTATCACCCCACTGCATGCTCCAGGATGGAGCCACCACATACTTTCATGCTGTACCTAACATGCCTCAGCAGTGATCTTAATGTGTGCCTCCATGGTGACCCCATTTCATGACTCCGTAGTAATGAAATAGTGCGTCTTTGTGGTCTCCATTGCATGCCACCAAAATGCACCAAAGCATGCCTCAGTGGTGGACCTGCTACATTCCTCTTGTGTGCCTCCCCAGTGGCCCTGTAACATGCCTCCATAGAGGCCTTGCAATGTTCCTCCATGGTATCCCTGTCATATGCCTTTGGGATGGACCCACCACATGCCTTTGAGATGGTCACACTGCATGCTTCCAATATGTACTAGTCGCATTTGGCCTGACCACATGCCTCTGAGATGGTCACACTGCATGCTTCCAATATGTACTAGTCGCATTTGGCCTGACCACATGCCTCTGCAGTGTCCCTGCCACTTGTCTACTGAAGAAATTCTTGCATACCTCTGTGATGGCCCCATCAGGTGCCTCTGCCTTGGCACTACCATGTCCCTCCAAAATGGTCCTTTATTTTGCCTTGGTAGTGGATACACCACATGCCTTTTCAGGAGACCACCTATGTTTTTTAATGTTGGACATGTTGCATGCCTTCATGATGGACCCACTGCCTGCCTCTGCTGTGTTCCCCCACCACATGCCTCTCTGTATGACCAGTCACTTTCCTCAGCAATGGCTATGCCACATGCCTCAGAGATAGACCAGCATCATGTCTCCATGAAGGTCTCACCATGTACCTCCATGGTTGCCTTGTATTCTGAATCCAGGAAGGACCCACCACATGCCTTTGGGATGTCCCTGACATGTACCTTTCCTGTGGCCTGGACATGTGCTTCTGTGGTTGACCTGGTGTGTGCCTCTGCAAAGGCCTTACTGCTTGCCTTTGCAGTTGTCCCACCAAGAGTCTCCAATAATAACCCAACATGAGCCTACACATCATGGCCCATCTCCTCAGGCTTCCCACAGTGTACCGCCTCCCTGCAGCACACCTACTCTGCCTCTCTGTGGTTTGCCTTTTCAGTCTCCCTGCACCGTGCATCCTTAGACTCCCAAGGGTGTACCTCTTCTTCAATCCTGAAACTTGACATACCTCCTTGGCTTCCCTGTGGCATGCCTCCTTGATGACTTAATGACATGTTTTCTTGGCCTCACCACAATGCACCACCATAGCCTCCTTTTGGCATGCCTTCTTGGTTTTCCAATGGCATGCTTCCTCAGCCCCCATGGTGCACCTCCTTGGCATCCTGTCATTGTGCCTCATCATCTTCATTATGGCGCACCTCCA
>NW_007141047.1:0-4138 GCF_000164805.1 Carlito syrichta | reverse complement strand
TCCTCCATAGTGGCTCCACCACATGCTTTCTAAAGGACCTGCACATGCTTTTGCTATGGCATTACTTCATGTCTTTGATATGGACTTGTCGTGTGTTGCCACCATGACCCTAATGTGTGTTTATGCAGTTACCCTGCCACATGCTTCCATGATGGCACCGCGTGTGCCTTCACAATGGCCTTGCTGCATGCCTTTCTAATGGACTTGCCATATGCCTCCATGGTGTACCCACCACATGCTTCAACATTGAATTGTCATGCTTCCATAGTTGGTCCATCACATGCCTCTACAGTGGTCCTGCCATGTGCCTCTGCATTGTTCCAGTCTCATACCCTAGCAGTGGCCGTGCCATGTGCCTACAGGATGGACCCACCAGGTGCCTCCACAATGGTCCCACCACATGCCATTGAGATGGGCCTGTTGCATGCCCTCACAGTGGCTCCAACACACGCCTCCATAGTGGCTGTCATATGCCTCCATAATGGTCCCACTGTGTGTCTTCACGGAGGTTTCAATACCTGCCTATGTGACGGCTTCAACTTGTACCTCTGGTATAGACCCACCATGTGCCTCTGCAATGACCCACTGTGGGCCTTCATGGTAGCCTGACTGTATGATTTAATGCTGGCCCCATTGTTTGCCTTATCAGTGGCCCTGCCATGTACCTCTGTGAAAGGCTGGCATGTCCCTCTGTGGTGGCCTTGCCACATGCCTTTGACATGGATCCACTGCATGTCTTTTCAGTGACCATTTTGCATTCCACCAAAATAAACTGCCATGTGTTTCTGTGATGGACACACTGCATGACTTTTTGTTCAACCATGCATGTGACTTTGCAGTGGCCTTCATGGTAGTCCCACCATGTGCTTCTGCAAAGACACTACCACATGCCTATACAGTGGTCTCGCCATGTATCTTTGTAATGGACACACCATGTTCTCTGTGTTGAAACTGCTGTGTGTCTCCACAATGGACCTACCATAGGTCTCCATGTTGAACGTGATGCATGCCTCTCTGCTATATCTATTGTATGCCTCTGTGATGGCCCTGCCACATGCCTCTGCATTGGACCAGTCATGTGCCTCGGCAGTGACATAATTTGCCTCTGGGATGGTCCTGTCACAGGCCTTTGTGATGACTGTGGCACTTGACTTTGGGGTGGAACTGCTGCATTCCCACAAAGTGATCCTGACATGTACATTTGCAGCAGCCATGCCACGTGCCTCTGTGGTAGTCCTACCACATGCCTTTGTAGTATCCTCACACAAGCCTCCAGGATGGACTCGCTGCATGTCACCACAGTATACTCACTGTATGCCTCCACGTGGGACCTTCTGCATGCCTCTGTGGTGGATCTGCCACTTACTTCTACAACAACTCTGCTGCATGCCTCTGTGTTGGCCCTTTGGAGTGGATCAGTCATGTGCCTCAGTGGTGGCCATGTTGTGTGCTTCTTGGATGAACATGCCACATGCCTTCATGGTGGCCCCAACACATGCCTCCATGGCTACCTTGACTTGTGCTCCTGGTATGAACTTGTGTTTCTTTGTGGTGCCCTCCCCTACATGCTTCTGTGCTAAGTCTACCATGTGCCTTTGGAATGCACCTGCCACATACTTCCACTGACGTCAATCCTTGTGGGTTTAGGATGAGCCCCTGACCTGCCTTTGTGGTGGTCAAGGCATGTGCCTCCACATTGTGCCTGCCAATCCCTTCGGCAATGGTCTGACCCTGTGCTTCTGTCATAGGTTTGCTCCATGCCTCCATGATGTTGCCACCACATGCTTTAAAAATGGACCAGCCATGTGTCTCTGTGGTGGCTACATCTTTTGTGTCCCCACTGCATGCTTCTGCAGTGGCCCCTTCTGATGCATTTGTGGTGTCCATGCCATGTGAATCTGAGGTGACATACCCTTTGCCTCCACTGTGACCCCTTTGTGTACCTCCAAGATTAACTCACACTGGGTCTTCAGGGTGTAACCATCATGTTCCTCTATGGTGGTCTTGCTGAATGTCTCTCAGATAGACCCACAACATGCCTCCATAATGACTTCATTGCATACTTCCATGTTGACCAAGCCACATGCCTTGGCAGTGTCTTCACTGCATGCTGCCATGAGGGACCAAAGTGTGCCTCTGTGGTGGTTCTGCCACATGTCTCCAGGGTGGGCCCATTGTGTGACTCCTGGTGGTCCTGCCACATGCTGCTTCAGATGCTCTGCCATGTTTCTCAGGGGTGGACCTGTCTGGGGTGGTTTTGGAAACAATTTACCACGTGTCTCCATGGTGGCCCTGCTGTGTCCCTCTGTGGTAACCTTGTTTCATGCCTCCAGAATGAACCTGTCACTTGCTTTCATAATGATTTTGCCATATGCCTCTGGGATAGCCTCGTCATGTGCCTTTGGAAACCACTCTCCACAAGCTTCTATAATGACCATGCCAGGTACCTCCATGCAGACCTGGCATATATCTTTGTGGTGGCCCTGCCACAGGACTCCATGGTAGAATCTGAATGCTTCTGTGGTGGCACAGCCTCATGCCTCCATGATGGCCTAGCCATGTGCCTCTGTGATGGCCCTGTCCCAGGACTCTGGTATGGACCCTCTGTGTGCCATTGTAGGGTTCCCACTTTTTGCCTTCGTAGTGACTCTGCCACATGCCCTCCCAGTAGCCCTAATCCATGTCTCTATGATGGCCCTGTCTTATGCCTCTGAGAAGAAACCAGTGCGTTCCTCCATAGTAAAACCTTCATGTACCTGTGCCTCCACATTGATATCACCACATACCTCCATAGTGGCCCCTGTGCATGCTTCCATTATCACCCCACTGCATGCTCCAGGATGGAGCCACCACATACTTTCATGCTGTACCTAACATGCCTCAGCAGTGATCTTAATGTGTGCCTCCATGGTGACCCCATTTCATGACTCCGTAGTAATGAAATAGTGCGTCTTTGTGGTCTCCATTGCATGCCACCAAAATGCACCAAAGCATGCCTCAGTGGTGGACCTGCTACATTCCTCTTGTGTGCCTCCCCAGTGGCCCTGTAACATGCCTCCATAGAGGCCTTGCAATGTTCCTCCATGGTATCCCTGTCATATGCCTTTGGGATGGACCCACCACATGCCTTTGAGATGGTCACACTGCATGCTTCCAATATGTACTAGTCGCATTTGGCCTGACCACATGCCTCTGAGATGGTCACACTGCATGCTTCCAATATGTACTAGTCGCATTTGGCCTGACCACATGCCTCTGCAGTGTCCCTGCCACTTGTCTACTGAAGAAATTCTTGCATACCTCTGTGATGGCCCCATCAGGTGCCTCTGCCTTGGCACTACCATGTCCCTCCAAAATGGTCCTTTATTTTGCCTTGGTAGTGGATACACCACATGCCTTTTCAGGAGACCACCTATGTTTTTTAATGTTGGACATGTTGCATGCCTTCATGATGGACCCACTGCCTGCCTCTGCTGTGTTCCCCCACCACATGCCTCTCTGTATGACCAGTCACTTTCCTCAGCAATGGCTATGCCACATGCCTCAGAGATAGACCAGCATCATGTCTCCATGAAGGTCTCACCATGTACCTCCATGGTTGCCTTGTATTCTGAATCCAGGAAGGACCCACCACATGCCTTTGGGATGTCCCTGACATGTACCTTTCCTGTGGCCTGGACATGTGCTTCTGTGGTTGACCTGGTGTGTGCCTCTGCAAAGGCCTTACTGCTTGCCTTTGCAGTTGTCCCACCAAGAGTCTCCAATAATAACCCAACATGAGCCTACACATCATGGCCCATCTCCTCAGGCTTCCCACAGTGTACCGCCTCCCTGCAGCACACCTACTCTGCCTCTCTGTGGTTTGCCTTTTCAGTCTCCCTGCACCGTGCATCCTTAGACTCCCAAGGGTGTACCTCTTCTTCAATCCTGAAACTTGACATACCTCCTTGGCTTCCCTGTGGCATGCCTCCTTGATGACTTAATGACATGTTTTCTTGGCCTCACCACAATGCACCACCATAGCCTCCTTTTGGCATGCCTTCTTGGTTTTCCAATGGCATGCTTCCTCAGCCCCCATGGTGCACCTCCTTGGCATCCTGTCATTGTGCCTCATCATCTTCATTATGGCGCACCTCCA
>NW_007141046.1:0-2816 GCF_000164805.1 Carlito syrichta | reverse complement strand
CCCCTTAGGTGGTCCTACAAAATGTTTCCTAGGCAGAGACATGGTGCACTTTCTTGGTAAACCCTCAAAGCCTATCTTAGGTGTCCCTGTTCCATGGTGTGCCACCTTGGCATCCCCATGTTGTGCCTCTACTGTGACCCTGTGACATCCCTCATGGACTTCCCTGCAATGCACCTCCTTTGCGACCCCATAGCACCCCTCCTTAGTGTCACCACAGTGTGTCTCCTAAGCAAATCCGTGGTGCACCTCTTGGTCTCCCCTTTGTGCGCCACCTTGGCCTCCCTGTGACATGCCTCCTCAGCCTAATCACACTGCACATACTTGGCCTCCTCATGTGTGCCTCCTCGATGTTCCTGCAGCATGCCTCTGCAGTATTCTGTGACGTGGCTCATTGGAGTGCGCACTGTGCACATTTTCAGCATCCTTGTGGTGTGCCTGTTCGGCAACCCTGCAGCATGATTCCTGGTCCTCCACATGGTGTGTCATCTCGGGCTCCCCGCGGTGCACCAACTCGGCATCACTGTATCATGCCTCCTTGTCCTCCCCATGATGAACCTTTTTGGTGATACCCCTGAGCAACTCCTCGGCCTCCCCACAATGTGCTTCCATGGCCTCCTTATGGTATACCTCCTTGGCATCCCCCATACCCTTCCTCAGCCTTCCTGCAACAAGCCTCCTTGGTTTTTCTGCAGCACCATTCTCAGCAACCTGTGCACCTACACAATGTCCTTGTAGTGCACTTCCTCAGCATCCTTGTGGTGCACGTCCTCTGCCTTCCAGTGCTTTGTCTCCTCAGCATTCCTGTGGCACACAACCTCAGCATTCCCACAACCTTATTATCCTTCTCAGCATACCCACAGTGTACCGCCTTGGTGACTCCATGACATTCCTCAGCTTCCACATGTAAGCCTCCACAGTGACTCTGCATCATGCCTTCTTTGCCTCCCTGCATAATGCCTCTTTTGCCTTCCTGTGGCACAACTTCTTGGCATTCTCATGACCTCCTCAACCATGCTTCTCACTCTCATTCTCCCAGTGGCATACATCATCCTCCCCATTGTTTGCCTCCTAGGCCTTCAGGTGGTGCAGCCTCCCTGTGGCATACCTCCTCAGCATTTTTGCCATGCATATTCACAGCCTCCCCATGATATCCTTCCTTAACGTCCCCAAACATGTCTCTTTGACATCCTTGTAGTGTGTTGTGGTTTTTCAGTGTCTCTGTGGCATGCCTCCTTGGCCTCACCTTGGTGCACCTTTTCATCCTTCCTATGTCATGCCTCCACACCACCCCATAGCATGCCTATCGCGATTCTTGCAGCATGCCTCTTCATCCTCCCAATGGTCACTCCCTGGACAACTCCGTGGAGCAGCTCCTTGACCACTTGGTGATGCACCCCCTTGGTCTCCTTATGGCATGCCTCCTTGCTCTCTCAAGGACATGTTTCCTCAGCATCCCCACTGAATGCTATGCCTCCTCATCCTTCTTGTGGCACACCTACTTGGCATCCCATGGAGTGACTCCTCAACCTCCTTGTGTTGTGCATTCACAGCCTCCTTATGGCATGCCTCCTTGGTCTCCCTGTGGAATGTTTATTCAGCATCCTCAATGCACACCATGCCTCATAGGCATCCCTGTTTTACGCCTCCTTGACCTCCCTGTGGCATGCCTCCTCAGCTTCCATGAGGCACACTGCACCACCTAAGCCTTCCTGGGGCACACCTCTTCATCATCCGCATGACCTGCTTCCTTGGCATCCTTGCAGCACCCCTCCTTGGCATCCCCACACTGCACTTCTTCATCTTTCCCACAACCTATCTCCCTGTCATCCACCAGCACCACCTCAACTTCTCCAAAGTACATCTTCTTGGTGTTCCCACATCATGCCTTCTTGGCAGCCCTGTAGCACACCTCCTCAATGTCCATGTGGCACATCTGCATGCGGTCCTCACAGCTCTCCTCCTCAGTCCCTCTCTGCTGGGTCTCCTCAGCTTTCCTGCAGTTTGCCTCTTTAGTTTTCCCACAGCGTGCCTCATTGGCATCCCTGCAGTACACCTAGGCGTCAGTGCAGTGTTCTTTTTTGGCAACCCTACATCACACCTCCTCAGCATCCCTGCAGTATGCCTTCACAGAGTCCCTGCAGCATGCCTCTTTGGACTTCACACGATGGATCTTTCCAACGTCCTTGTGGCACAACTCCTTTTTCTTTCTGCAGCATGTCCTTGGCTTCGCCTTGGTGTACCCATTTGTGCTCCTTCATTGTGACTTGCCAACAGCATGGAATACCTCCTCCTATTCTCCACAGTTCACCTCCTTGGTCTCCCTGAGATGTGCCTCCTCAACATTCCCAGAGAATGTCTCCTCATTCTCATGGTGCACCTCCTCAGTGATACTTCTGAGTGACTCCTTGGCCACCCCGTCTTTTGCCTCCATGATCTCTTTGGCATACGTCATTGGCATTCCCATGATGCGCATCATTGGAATCCCCCTGTTGTCTTTTCTTAACCTCCCTGCATAGTCCCTACTTGGCATTTCCACAACATACTTTCTTTGTAGTTCTTTGACATGCCTCCTCAACCTCCCTGTGTCACACCTCCTTGGTACTCTCAAGGCACACCTATTCAGCCTCATTGTTCTGTGTCTCCTCAGATTCCCCATGGTAAACTTTCTTTGCATTCCGGTGGCAACTCTCATCAGTATCTCCACAGCATACATCTTTGGTCTTCCCACAGTGCACCTACATGGTGTCACTGCAGCATACCTCATCATCTTCCCTGCAGCATGCTTACTAATCCTTCCCATATTGTGCCTTTTTAGT
>NW_007141045.1:0-4267 GCF_000164805.1 Carlito syrichta | reverse complement strand
AAAAGTCAGAATGATCAAAGATAGGATCAAGGTTCCATGAAAACTTATAAACTCATGCCCTTTAACTATAGGTGAAACATCAGTATTTCTTCATTCCTGAAACAAACCTGGTAAGGTCATACAATTTAAGAATACACATTGCATTGTTTCAGGGATTGAAACATGTGAAACCCTCAAAGGAATCTTTGGGTCACCTTTTTTAAAGTACTACTCCTTATTGAAGTTATGAGGAGAGGACACAGTTTATTATGAAAAATGGTGTGTACCCTAGGTTCTAGAATATTATACTTATTGAATGAATGTCATAAATGGAATCAGTCTTAGCAAAAGCAAGTTAAAATGTAGTTTTTCTCTCCCTGTCCCAGAGATGTGTTGCCAAGTGGTTATCAGTGCATTCTTTGGAGAGTTTCAAAGTCACCTACAAACTTACGTGGATGCTAACCTGCTAAAATGTTACATGTTATCTGAGAAAGCTCAACTCTTTGCAAGAGATCAGCAAAGGAGATATCCAGGTTTCTTTAAAACAGTGAGAGAAAAAAGTAACTAATCCATGTTATTCTTCATTTGCAGCTGAGAGGTGGCAGATGCTTTCACCCAAACAGTTTGCAGTATAACATGAAGAGTCCAACATCACACTCTTTTAAAATAATATATATATTATTTATATATTTTTTATATATTTATAAAATAAATATATTTATTTATTTATCTTAATGTAGTTGAAAGTAAGTACAGGACTTCACACATAAAGCGGATTGTCAAATTGCCTTTGAAGGAAGCTGAAAGAAAACTTAAGACAGTCCTGGTAATGTTAAATAGAAAACACAAACAATTATGTTAGAATTCTCTTGATGAAATATATAACAAAATGTGGTGTGAGCATTTGTGTCACACCAGGGAACAAAGAGTGGTGGAACTCCAACAAAATCAATACTGTTCTGGAGTTCCCTTGCCAGAAAAGTAATTAACTGGGCAACAGAGATCATTAGGCTGAAGGAGAAATATCTGGGTGCTACCTACTTCTGGACTTATTGAAAACTTTCCCCATTGCCTCAGGAGGCTGAATCAAGGTCATAGGTGCAAAATTCTTCGGGAATTAAGGTATGCTGAAGGCTCCATGAAGAGTTTAAACTTATGTCCTTTACTCTAACTGCAGCTTAAGTCTCGAGATTATTGTATTCTTGGAATTAATTTTGGTATGTCCATACTATTTAACACTATACATTGTGTTGTGTCAGGGGTTGAAATATGTAAATCCTCAAACAAAGTTGCTAGGTCAATTTTATAAATGTACAAAAAGAGCGTAGTTTTCCCTAGGGAAGCTATGAGGAGAGAAGAGAGTCCCTTATGGAAACATGATTGTGAATTAGGGGCAGGAGTATTGTGATGATTTTATTGGGTTCACAAAAGGAAACACTTTAAGCAACAAGCATGTTAAAACGTAGTTTCTCTCAAGGAGTAATCAACACATTCACCAGAGAGAGGAAACATTGTCTACAACTTAGAGTAAGTCCAACCTGTTAAAGGTTTCCACATTATCTGTGTAGCTTAACTAGAAGTAAAAGTTTGGCAAATCAGATATCATGATTTTCTTAAAGCATAGTGAGAAAAATGTAATAAACTAATCTGGTTTTTCTTTTTTTGCCATGGATATGTGACAGATAAATCCACCCATTTAAACAGGTAGTAGTTTTACCAACTGTGTCTAACACCATACTATTTATTTATTCATTTATTATCTATGTATTTGGAATTAAGTCAAACAATTTCCTAAAGAAAGGAGATTGCCAAATTGCCTTTGAAGGATTTTGAATCAGTCCTTAGATATTCCTAGTGATGTTAAAGAGAAAACAAAAACGTGCATGCTGGAAGTCTCTTGTTGTAATACAAAATTTTATGTGGCGTAACTGTTTGTGCCAATTCAGGGGGCAAAGCTTGGTGGACACAAGCATTGTTTAAAAAAAACCTGCTTTGAAATTCCCTTGCCAGAAACGTGTTTCACTGGGCATTAGAGTTCATTAGGATTAAGGAGAACCACCTGTGTGTTACCAAATTCTTGGCCTAATTGGAGGCTGTTTCCTTATTATTTCAGGAGGCTAAATCTAAGTCAAAAGTGTGAACTCAGAATGAAAGAAGTAGGCTCAAGTCTCCATAAAGAGTAAAACTCATACCCTTTATGCTAACTACATCTTAGGCTCTATGTAATTGCATTCCTGATAATTTAGGGAAGCCCACAGTACTTAAGACTACACATTACATTGCTTCAGGCATTTAAATATTTGAAACTCCATACAATGTTGCTAGGTCAATTTTTGTAAGAGTACAGTGAAATGGTACTTCTACCTAGGGAGGCAATGAGGAGAGAACACAGTCCCTAATGGAAACATTGCTTGTATCTTAGGGGCTGGAGTGTTATGACTATTTCATGAAGCTCAAAAAAGAAAGCAATTTTCGCAGGAATCAAGTTTAAAGGTAACTTTTATCTTCCAATACTAGAGATGTGTTGTCCGGTGCTAATCAGTGCATTCATTGGAGAGTGACAAAATCATCTACATCTTCTTTGATGCTAACCTGCTCAAAGTTTTCAAGTTATGTGTGTAGATTTACTCTAGGTAAGAGCTTGACAAAGCAGATATCAGTATTTCTTTAAAGCATAGAAGTCTTTTGCTTCATTTGCTACTGACAGGTGTCAGATGACTCCATACATTCAAAGAGTTAGCAAAGTAGCCTACTGGTCTAACACTTCACTCTTTGTCCATTTATTTATTTACATATTAATGTATTTAAATGTAAGTACAATACTTTCACAAATAAAGGAAGTTGCCCAATTGACTTTGAAGGAAACTGAAAGAATATCTAGATGTTTCCAGTAACGTTAAAGAGAAAACACATATATGCATGTTGAAATTCTCTTGGCAAAATACATAGAAGAATGCAGTGTGATTATTTTTGTCATTCAGGAAACAAAGAAAAGTGGGATTCCAGCAAAATCAAAAACCTGCTCTGGAGTTCCCTTACCAGAAAATTTCTTCACGGGTCAATAGACTTAAGGAGAATCACCTGAGTGGTACCAACTTCTGGGCTTAATTGGAGACTTCCCTCATTGCCTCAGGAAGCTGAATCTTGATCAAAACTGAGAACATCAGCAGAAATGAAGATATGATCAAAACTTCCAGAAGAGTTTAAAGTAAAGCATTTCACTCTAATGGCAGGTTTAGATAATATGTTACTACATATCTGATATTAATTTCAGCAAGTCCATAGTATGTAAGACTGCATATTGCATTGCTTCAATGATTAAAATATGTAAAACCAAAAATTGCTAGGTCAGTTTTGTAAAAGTACCAAGAGAACATCTTTCTCCTATAGAAGATATGAGGAGAGAACAAAGTCCCTAATAGAAGCAGGGTTTATTTATAAGGAGCAAGAGCATTATGATTATTTATGGGATTCCCCAAATAAAAACTTTTAACACCAAACAAGTTAAATCATAGTTCCTCTTCGTGTCTCAGAGACATGTTGCCAAGTGGTAAATAAGGCCTTGTATTGGATAATAGGCTAAACATTTAGAAATCAGCATGAATGCTAACACGTTAAAGGCTTTTATATGATTTGTGCAGCTTAACTCTAGGTAAGAGTTTGCTAAGGCAGATATCAGCATTACCATAAAGAATATTGAGAATGAAATAAAATAAGCTTGCAAAGATTTTTATCGTTTGTGGCATGAACAGATGGCAGATGGATTCAACCATTCAAACAGTTTGTAATATAACCAACTGAGTCTAACACCACACTTTTTACTTACTTATCTATTTATGTATTTGGAAGTAAACACTTTCTCAGAGAAATGAGGTTGCCAAATTGCTTTTGAAAGAAGATGAAATAAAACCTAGGCTGTTCCCAGTGACGTTAATTTGGAAACACAATGTGCATATTGGAAATCTCGTGGTGTAATACATAACAATACTTCAGAATGTGGTATAATAATTTGTGTCAGTCCAGGGAACAAAGAGTGATGGGACTCTAGCAATGTCAAAAAACTTCTCTGGAGTTTCCTTGCTAGAAAAGTGCTTTTCTGGACAACAAAGATCTTTAGGCATAAGAAGAAACACCGGCGTGGTACATAATTCTAAGATTAATTGAAGACTGATTCCTCATTGCCTTAGGAGAATAAATTTGTGTTAAAAATGAAACAAATCTGCAAGAATGAATATATGCTTAATGCTCTATGAAGAGTTTAAATTCATGCCCTTTTCTCAAGCTGCAG
>NW_007141044.1:0-1050 GCF_000164805.1 Carlito syrichta | reverse complement strand
TCCTTTCGTCAGAGATTGTAAGAATCACCCAGATGCTTACATTAATGCTAACTTGTAGCTTAAACCAAGGTAAGAGTTTGGCAAATTAGATAATTGAATTTCCTAAAGCATAGCGAAAAATAAAAAATAAATAAATTGTTTTTTGCCCTTTTTCTGTGGACAGGAGGCAGATAGATTCACACATGCATACAGTGTAGTACAACCAATTGAGTACAGTACCACACCCTTTTTAATTTTTTTATGCGTTTGGAAGTAAACAACATTTTCCCAATAAAGCAGATTGCCAGCTTATCATTGAAGGATGCTGAAAGCAGTCCTTAGATAGTCATAGTGACATTAAAGAGAAAACACAAACATACATATTGGAAGTATCTTGCATAATTAAAAACTTTATGTAGTGTGATCATTTGTGTCAATTCAGGAACAAAGCATTGTGAACTTCAACAATGTCAAAAACCTGCTGTGTATTTCCCTTCCCAGAAAACTGTTTTGCTGGGCAATAGAGATCATTAATCTTAAGGAGAACCACCTGGATCCTACCTACTTCTGGACCTAATTGGAGGCTGATTTCTCATTATCTTAGGATGGTGAATCTAGGTCAAAGATGAAAACATCCCAAGGAATGAAGATAGAATCAATGCTCCAAGAAAAGTTTAAACTCACACCCTTTACCATAAGTTCAGCTTATGGCTCTATATTATTTCATTCCTGGAAGTAATTTAGGCAGTCCTATGGTATTTGGGGCTATGCATTGTGATGTTTCAGGGACTGAAATATGTGAAATTTCCAACAAAGTTGCTAGGTCAGTTTTGAATAATACAAAGAGAACATCAAAATCCATATGAAGCTAGGCTCAACTTGTAATCCCGCGCCTTTGGGAGGCTTAGGTGAGTGGATTGCCTGAGCCCATGGGTTCGAGACCCACCTGGGCATCGAGACCTCATCTCTACAATACATAAAATATCAGCCATGCGTGGTAGTGGGTGCCTGTAATTCTGGCTACTTGGAAGGCTAAGGCGCAAAGATCGCCAGAGCCCAGCGGGTCGAGAC
>NW_007141043.1:0-785 GCF_000164805.1 Carlito syrichta | reverse complement strand
GCGGTGGCCAGGAGCAGCCACTGCACTCCAGTCTGGGAGATGGAGTGAAACTCCAACTCAAAAAAAAAAACCAAAACAATACAAAATCCATATGGAAGTTATGAGGAGAGAACACAGTCCCTTATATGGTAACATGATTTGTACATTAAAGTCTAGAGTATTATGGTTATTTAACAGGATTCACAAAAGGAAACACTTTTAACAAGTAAGTCAAAGTATTTTCTCTCTTCCTGTCCCAGAGACGTGAGCCCAAGTGGTATTCCATGCACTCATCAGACAGTGGCAAATCGCCTACAAACCTGCTTATTTGCTAAACTGCTAAAGACTTCCAAAATATCTATGCAACTCAACTCGAGGTAAGAGTTTTACAAATCAGATATCCAGATTTTCTGAAAACATAGAAAATATAAAAGAAACTAACCTGTTTTTTTTTCTTTTTGGTCATGGAAAGGTGGCAGATGGTTCCACCGATTCAAACAATTTGTAGTGTATCCAACTGAGTCAAAAACCACTCACTTTTTAATTAATTAATTAATATATTTTTGTATTTAAAGCATGTAAGACACTTTCACAAAGAAGACAGATTGTCAAGTTGCTTTTGAAGGATGATGAAATAAAACCTTAAATATTCTTTTAAATTAAAGAGATAAAACAGATGTGTATGTTAGAGGTATCATTGAAAAATACATAACAAAATGTGGTGTATTCATTTGTGTCAGTTCAGGAACAAAGAGTGGTGGAACTTCATTAGATTAAAAATCCTGCTCTGGAGTTCCCTTTTGAGA
>NW_007141042.1:0-796 GCF_000164805.1 Carlito syrichta | reverse complement strand
CTGAAAACATAGAAAATATAAAAGAAACTAACCTGTTTTTTTTTTTTTTTTCTTTTTGGTCATGGAAAGGTGGCAGATGGTTCCACTGATTCAAACAATTTGTAGTGTATCCAACTGAGTCAAAAACCACTCTCTTTTTAATTAATTAATTAATATATTTTTGTATTTAAAGCATGTAAGACACTTTCACAAAGAAAACAGTGTCAAGTTGCTTTTGAAGGATGATGAAATAAAACCTTAAATATTCTTTTAAATTAAAGAGATAAAACAGATGTGTATGTTAGAGGTATCATTGAAAAAATACATAACAAAATGTGGTGTGGTCATTTGTGTCAGTTCAGGGAACAAAGAGTGGTGGAACTTCATTAGATTAAAAATCCTGCTCTGGAGTTCCCTTTTGAGAAAAGTGTTTCACTAGGCAATAGAAATTATTAGGCTTAAGGAGAAACAACTGCAAGCTACCTACTTCTGGGACTAATTGGAGGCTGCTACCACATTGTCTCAGGAGGCTAAATCTAGACAAAAGTTGAGAACGTCAAAAGGAATGAAAAGAAAATTAAGATTCTATGAAGAGTTAAAACTCATGTCATATAACTGGAGTTTAAGTTTCTAGATTATATCACCCCTGGAATTGAGTCAAGCCCACATTATTTAAGACAAGACAATTGCATTGTTTCAGAGATTGAAATAAGTGAAACAATGTTACTAGGTCAATTTTTGTAAAAGTACAAAAAGAACATCATTTTACCTATGAAACCTTTGAGGCGAGAACACAGTTCCTTATGAAAACATGGTT
>NW_007141041.1:0-795 GCF_000164805.1 Carlito syrichta | reverse complement strand
AGAACAATGGAGAGGATTAGTGATCTTTATGCATATAGGTGGTTTCAGGCTGGTAGTTGGCCAAAGAGTGATTTCAGAAGTTTCATTATGCCCCCCACTGTAGGTTCCAATAGTGACACAATTTCAGTCTGGACAAAAGAATCCATTCTCCTGATTACAACTATAATCAGTAGGATTACTGGGGCAAAGGTAAAAATCTATGGTTTTTATGTAATTAGGAGTTATCCACTGAGTGCATGCTTTAGTACAATAGTAGCTGGGTGCCCTACTTGCCATAGGAATTCCTTCCACATATTGAGGGACTCCAGGTAATTGAGTTAAGCATTCTTTTTCCACTTGTACTAGGTCTGGGAGATTTACAGTAAGCTGGACTATAGTGATCTGTGAGTCCAGGTTTTAATTGCTAGGAAATTTTCTGATGTGAAAGAACTTAGGGAGAAAGTATAGGCAGTACAGAAAGTTATTCCAAGAAGGGGAAAACAAATTAGTAAGAAACAGCATAACATAGTGGGGTAATAATGCATTTTATGCATGGGAGATAGGATAATATTAACAGATACTTTTTTCCACATTTTTTTTAGTTGGAGTCTCACTCAGAGTTGGAGTCTCACCCAGACTGAAGTGCAGTGGCCACTCCCAGCCACCACAGCCTAGACGTGCTGGGCTCTGGCGATTCTTCCGCCTCAGTCTTCTGAGTAGCTGGAATTACAGGGCACGTGCTACAACACCCGGCTGATTTTTTGATTTATTGTAGAGATGACGTCTCACTGCCCAGGCGGGTCTTGAACCCGTGGG
>NW_007141040.1:0-924 GCF_000164805.1 Carlito syrichta | reverse complement strand
GGGATTATAAAAACAAGAGATAAAGGATGAATACATGCATTCAAAGGAAATAGCAACCAGTCTGTTGATTCTCACTGTTTAAATGTATGTCAAAAATGTCCTTGAGAGGGTTCTTGGAATGCTTGGTCACCTTCCAGTTAACCAAACAGCTGTTTTCCCTTGTTGAACAAGGGAGGGGGACTTCTGGCAAGATGCCAATGAAGGAGTTTGGTCTGTGAGACCCTCCAAAAAAGATAACACTCATAAAAACTCTAGCTCTCTCCTGGGGACTGCAGCTCCAATTGTTGGCAGCCATGTTCTTCACACGTTGCTCTGCCACCAACTCAACCACCTCAGTTGTTTCAGCTGCAGCAGCTGTGGCTGCTGCTGCCACCACTGCCGCCATCACCCCACCCTTGCTTGAGCCAATCTACAGCTCCAGATGGTGAAGCTCTCCAAGCACATTCTACTGAAACTGCCACCTTCGTTGCCACTGCCAGGCTGTATCCATCGCCTGGAGCCAGGGTCATGGAGCTCCTTTCATGCAACATGAAGCAGCAGCTACCACTTTCACTACTGTTGCATGCTCCCTCCCATCCTGGGTAACCTACAACTTCTGCCCAGGACAGCTTGCATTGTCTGGCAGTCTCCAGCTGCAGCACAACAGGATCAACTGAAGCAGTTAGACCAGCACTACCAACTCGGGATCCAAGGTAACAACATCAAAATGGGAAGGACAAAACTCCTTCCCCTTGTTAAATAGACACAGGTCAGATCTGAGTGGCAGATTTGGCAGGCAGCCCAGATCTGAATCACCCTTCACAGCAGGTCAGGATCAATTGTCCCTAACTGTTAACAAATCTACCAGCATGCAAAGATAGCAAGAAATCACAACTTAAAAGACACTGGACCTAAAGGAAAAGTCTCAGAGTGTACTTGGTTCCC
>NW_007141039.1:0-778 GCF_000164805.1 Carlito syrichta | reverse complement strand
CGGGGACTGCAGCTCCAATTGTTGGCAGCCTGCTCTTCACACGTTGCTCTGCCACCAACTCAACCACCTCAGTTGTTTCAGCTGCAGCAGCTGTGGCTGCTGCTGCCACCACTGCCGCCATCACCCCACCCTTGCTTGAGGCAATCTACAGATCCAGATGGTGAAGCTCTCCAAGCACATTCTACTGAAACTGCCACCTTCATTGCCACTGCCAGGCTGTATCCATCGCCTGGAGCCAGGGTCATGGAGCTCCTTTCATGCAACATGAAGCAGCAGCTGCCACTTTCACTACTGTTGCATGCTCCCTCCCATCCTGGGTAACCTACAACTTCTGCCCAGGACAGCTTGCATTGCCTGGCAGTCTCCAGCTGCAGCACAACAGGATCAGCTGAAGCAGTGAGACCAGCACTACCAACTCGGGATTCAAGGTAACAACATCACAATGGGAAGGACAAAACTCCTTCCCCTTGTTAAATAGACACAGGTCAGATCTGAGTGGCAGATTTGGCAGGCAGCCCAGATCTGAATCACCCTTCACAGCAGGTCAGGATCAATTGTCCCTAACTGTTAACAAATCTACCAGCATGCAAAGATAGCTAGAAATCACAACTTAAAAGACATTGGACCTAAAGGAAAAGTCTCAGAGTGTACTTGGTTTCCCCATTTTAATTTTTTTATTTGTAGTCTGTTTGTCTTACCCATCTTGTTTCTCTTTCTTCTTACTTTTATCAATAATGTTTACATACTTGCTTTGATTCTGTTAGTTTACTGACTTTAT
>NW_007141038.1:0-754 GCF_000164805.1 Carlito syrichta | reverse complement strand
TTGCTCTGTCACCAACTCAACCACCTCAGTTGTTTCAGCTGCAGCAGCTGTGACTGCTGCTGCCACCACTGCCACCATCACCCCACCCTTGCTTGAGGCAATCTACAGCTCCAGATGGTGAAACTCTCCAAGCACATTCTACTGAAACTGCCACCTTCGCTGCCACTGCCAGACTGTATCCATCGCCTGGAGCCAGGGTCATGGAGCTCCTTTCATGCAACATGAAGCAGCAGCTGCCACTTTCACTACTGTTGCATGCTCCCTCCCATCCTGGGCAACCTACAACTTCTGCCCAGGACAGCTTGCATTGCCTGGCAGTCTCCAGCTGCAGCACAACAGGATCAGCTGAAGCAGTGAGAGCAGCATTACCAACTCGGGATTCAAGGTAACAACATCACAATGGGAAGGACAAAACTCCTTCCCCTTGTTAAATAGACACAGGTCAGATCTGAGTGGCAGATTTGGCAGGCAGCCCAGATCTGAATCACCCTTCACAGCAGGTCAGGATCAATTGTCCCTAACTGTTAACAAATCTACCAGCATGCAAAGATAGCTAGAAATCACAACTTAAAAGACATTGGACCTAAAGGAAAAGTCTCAGAGTGTACTTGGTTTCCCATTTTAATTTTTTTTTATTTGTAGTCTGTTTGTCTTACCCATCTTGTTTCTCTTTCTTCTTACTTTTATCAATAATGTTTACATGCTTGCTTTGATTCTGTTAGTTTACTGACTTTATCTAGTCTATATTTTTTTA
>NW_007141037.1:0-920 GCF_000164805.1 Carlito syrichta | reverse complement strand
GTTGCATGCTCCCTCCCATCCTGGGTAACCTACAACTTCTGCCCAGGACAGCTTGCCTTGCCTGGCAGTCTCCAGCTGCAGCACAACAGGAACAGCTGAAGCAGTGAGACCAGCACTACCAACTCGGGATCCAAGGTAACAACATCAAAATGGGAAGGACAAAACTCCTTCCCCTTGTTAAATAGACACAGGTCAGATCTGAGTGGCAGATTTGGCAGGCAGCCCAGATCTGAATCACCCTTCACAGCAGGTCAGGATCAATTGTCCCTAACTGTTAACAAATCTACCAGCATGCAAAGATAGCTAGAAATCACAACTTAAAAGACGTTGGACCTAAAGGAAAAGTCTCAGAGTGTACTTGGTTCCCCATTTTAATTTTTTTATTTGTAGTCTGTTTGTCTTACCCATCTTGTTTCTCTTTCTTCTTACTTTTATCAATAATGTTTACATACTTGCTTTGATTCTGTTAGTTTACTGACTTTATTCTATTCTATATTTTTTATTTTTTTTCTCTTTAGATTTCATCTATGTATAGGGCAATAGCACACCAATAAGGAGGTCGGTTAGCTTGTATGTTTGTATGATTGCATGTTTCTGTTTCTTCGCATGGTTGTTTGTTGTTGTTGCTTTTCTTTGTACTTGTTTTTATCTTTGTGTCTCTTTTTATTTATTAGATGGTACATTTGTCTGTTTACCCTCTTACTCCTCTCTCTTCCCCTCGCTCTTTTCCCCAATCCCTGTTCCATTCTTTTTCTTTTTTTACCTTATTTTTATTTCAGGGAGTAAACCTATAATCCAACTGCATGGACAGATTGCAAAGCAGTGGGAAGTGGGTTCCAGATTATCAATACACCTTTTGGTGTCTACTGGATATGCAGATAGTTTTAAATCACAGATCCCCATTAATTAAATCCCAAAAC
>NW_007141036.1:0-772 GCF_000164805.1 Carlito syrichta | reverse complement strand
TTAGATTCATCTATGTATAGGGCAATAGCACACCAATAAGGAGGTCAGTTAGCTTGTATGTTTGTATGATTGCATGTTTCTGTTTCTTCTCATGGTTGTTTGTTGTTGTTGCTTTTATTTGTACTTGTTTTTATCTTTGTGTCTCTTTTTATTTATTAGGTGGTACATTTGTCTGTTTACCCTCTTACTCCTCTCTCTTCACCTCGCTCTTTTCCCCAATCCCTGTTCCATTCTTTTTCTGTTTTTACCTTATTTTTATTTCAGGGAGTAAACCTATAATCCAAATGCATGGACAGATTGCAAGGCAGTGGGAAGTGGGTTCCAGATTATCAATACACCTTTTGGTGTCTACTGGGATATGCAGATAGATTTTAAATCACAGATCCCCCATTAATTAAATCCCAAAACTGCAAAACGGGCTGCCTGAAACCTACAGTTCAGCTCCAGAAGTGAACAAAGCAAGATGATATATATAAGGAAGAATAGGAGATTGAACAAACAAAAGTAAAAGCAACCCCTCCACCCCTGAATGACAGAATTAAAGAAGATGGGTTGAAGGAAGGAAAAAGTAGGGAGGAAATATCTGCACAAATGAAGAAAAACCAAAAGAAGCACATTGGTCTCACACAGTCTCCCAGGAGGTCAGACACTGAAAAAACAGATTTTGGAATGCAAACAATGAAGAGCCCCCAGAATGACTCGTCACATGTGACAAACCCAGACATCAAGACATTAATAGAGAGAATTAAAAGAACTGAGGAGTGACAAGAGG
>NW_007141035.1:0-948 GCF_000164805.1 Carlito syrichta | reverse complement strand
TCTAGGTGGTACATTTGTCTGTTTACCCTCTTACTCCTCTCTCTTCACCTCGCTCTTTTCCCCAATCCCTGTTCCATTCTTTTTCTTTTTTTACCTTATTTTTATTTCAGGGAGTAAACCTATAATCCAAATGCATGGACAGATTGCAAGGCAGTGGGAAGTGGGTTCCAGATTATCAATACACCTTTTGGTGTCTACTGGGATATGCAGATAGATTTTAAATCACAGATCCCCCATTAATTAAATCCCAAAACTGCAAAACGGGCTGCCTGAAACCTACAGTTCAGCTCCAGAAGTGAACAAAGCAAGATGATATATATAAGGAAGAATAGGAGATTGAACAAACAAAAGTAAAAGCAACCCCTCCACCCCTGAATGACAGAATTAAAGAAGATGGGTTGAGGGAAGGAAAAAGTAGGGAGGAAATATCTGCACAAATGAAGAAAAACCAAAAGAAGCACATAGGTCTCACACAGTCTCCCAGGAGATCAGACACTGAAAAAACAGACTTTGGAATGCAAACAATGAAGAGCCCCCAGAATGACTCGTCACATGTGACAAACCCAGACATCAAGACATTAATAGAGAGAATTAAAAGAACTGAGGAGTGACAAGAGGAAAATCGGAAGGAACTGTTAACAGATATTAACAGCAGTAAAGAATACTGTGATGGAAATAAATAGCAAACTAATAAGCATGGAAACCAGAATTAGCCAAGCAGAATAATCTCAGAGATTGAAGATCAAAATACAGAACTAACCCAAACTGTCAAAAACATAGAAAAGAAGCTTGAAAAGACAGAACAAACCCTTCAAGAAATAAATGATTACTTCAAGAGACTGAACATAAGAGTAATTGGACTTCCTGAGGCAGAAAGAGAGACAGAGATCACACTGGAAAAAACATTCCATGAAATTATTCAAGAAAACTTCCCTCATCTCATCAGAA
>NW_007141034.1:2202-3077 GCF_000164805.1 Carlito syrichta | reverse complement strand
TTCGCTGCCACTGCCAGGCTGTATCCATCGCCTGGAGCCAGGGTCATGGAGCTCCTTTCATGCAACATGAAGCAGCAGCTGCCACTTTCACTACTGTTACATGCTCCCTCCCATCCTGGGCAACCTACAACTTCTGCCCAGGACAGCTTGCATTGCCTGGCAGTCTCCAGCTGCAGCACAACAGGATCAGCTGAAGCAGTGAGACCAGCACTACCAACTCGGGATTCAAGGTAACAACATCACAATGGGAAGGACAAAACTCCTTCCCCTTGTTAAATAGACACAGGTCAGATCTGAGTGGCAGATTTGGCAGGCAGCCCAGATCTGAATCACCCTTCACAGCAGGTCAGGATCAATTGTCCCTAACTGTTAACAAATCTACCAGCATGCAAAGATAGCTAGAAATCACAACTTAAAAGACATTGGACCTAAAGGAAAAGTCTCAGAGTGTACTTGGTTTCCCATTTTAATTTTTTTATTTGTAGTCTGTTTGTCTTACCCATCCTGTTTCTCTTTCTTCTTACTTTTATCAGTAATGTTTACATACTTGCTTTGATTCTGTTAGTTTACTGACTTTATTCTATTCTATATTTTTTTATTTTTTTTCTCTTTAGATCTCATCTATGTATAGGGCAATAGCACACCAATAAGGAGGTCGGTTAGCTTGTATGTTTGTATGATTGCATGTTTCTGTTTCTTCTCATGGTTGTTTGTTGTTGTTGCTTTTCTTTATACTTGTTTTTATCTTTGTGTCTCTTTTTATTTATTTGTGGTACATTTGTCTGTTTACCCTCTTACTCCTCTCCCTTCACCTCGCTCTTTTTCCCAATCCCTGTTCCATTCTTTTTCTTTTTTTACCTTATTTTTATTTCAGG
>NW_007141034.1:0-765 GCF_000164805.1 Carlito syrichta | reverse complement strand
TTTTTTGCTGCATTGAGGTGACTCATCTCACTACCAGGGTTGTACACAGACTCAAAGTTAAAGGATCAAAAACGAGTTTTCAGGCGAGTGGATCACAAAAGAAAGCAGGAGTTGCAATCTTAATATCAGACAAAAGAACCTTTAAGCTATCAAAAATTTAAAAATATGCAAAAGAACATTACATCATGACAAAAGGTTCAATCCATCAACAAGAAATATCCATCTTAAACATATATGCACCTAACACAAGGAGCACCAGCATTTATAAAACAACTACTAAATAAACTACAAAAAGATATTTACTCTAGCACTATTAAAGTAAGGAACTTAAATACACTAATGACAGTCCTTGATAGATCAAGTAAAAACATCAAAAAGGAGATCCAAAACCTAAACTTGACCCTTGACCAAATAGAGTTAGTGGATACCTACAGATTATTCCACCTAACAAGCAAAAAATATACATTCTACTCACCACCTCATGGAACATACTCCAAGATTGATCACATTCTTGGCCATAAATCAAGCATAAACTAATTTCACAATGTCGAAATCTTGCCATGCACATTCTCAGACCACAGTGGAAGAAAAATAAATATCAAAACCAACAGCATTTCCCCCAACCCCACAAAGACATGGACACTAAACAGCAAGAGCTGAACAACGACTGGGTCAACACTGAAATCAAAGAAGAAATTGAAAATTTCTTGGAAACAAATGAAAACGAAGAAGCATCTTATTAAATCTGGGATGGCATAGATCCAG
>NW_007141033.1:0-983 GCF_000164805.1 Carlito syrichta | reverse complement strand
CAAGGCGGTAAGATGGCTGGAGCCCAGGAACCCAAGGCCACCAGGGCCATGCAGGGAGGCTCTGTCTCCTCACCCATCTAAACAAAGGGTCTAGGGTCGAGGTGCCTATTGTACTAGTCACTCCGGAGACTGAAGCAGGAGGATCAACAGAGCCCATGATTTCGAGTCTGGCAATGAACGACAGTCATGACCCTGGGCAGCAGCCTGGGCCTTAGAGCCAGACACTGTATCCAAAATCATCAAAAACATACACAGATTTTAAACTGCACATGGTGTGTTCACAGGGCAACTGGCTTTGGATCACAAAAAATGGGATTGTGGAGGAATAAATGTCCCTGGGTGAGGGATTTGTCTCTGGCCTTTCTTGGCAGAAGGTCCTCACTGCTGAGTCATAGGGTCGGCCTGCCTGAGGCACAATTCTCATCTCAGAGAAGAGAGCCAGCAGGAACCTGGCTAGGGAGGCTAGGAACTCCCAGACCAAAGTGGGAGGAGCCACTGGGGGGTGGATTAGGGTGGGAAGGTGCCTAACAATGGGGACCTTCACATGTGGCAGGATGGGGGGAAGGACTGAGGGCAGAAGGTTTGCAGGAGAATGGATTTCTTTCTTTCTTTCCTTCTTCCTTCCTTCCTTCCTTTCTTTCTTTCCTTCTTTCTTTCCTTCTTTCTTTCTTTCTTTCTTTCTTTCTTTCTTTCTTTCTTTCTTTCTTTCTTTCTTTCTTACGTTCTTTCTTACATTCTTTCTTTCTGTCTTTTCTTTCCTTACTAGGTTGTTCAGGCTGCTCTCAAACTGCACAACAAGGGCCATCCTCTCAGCCTGGACCTCCCAAACTGCTGTAATCACAGGCTTTCCATTTGGTAGACATTGCGGTGTTCCCACCGGGTCTTGAACGCTGTGCCAGAGGCGATCCTCACGTTGAGGCCCGACCTCACCCAAGGTTTTGTGGATTTTCCTGGGGTCAAGATGAGGGCTTGCTATGGTGTCC
>NW_007141032.1:0-990 GCF_000164805.1 Carlito syrichta | reverse complement strand
TAGGTTGTTCAGGCTGCTCTCAAACTGCACAACAAGGGCCATCCTCTCAGCCTGGACCTCCCAAACTGCTGTAATCACAGGCTTTCCATTGGTAGACATTCTGGTGTTCCCACCGGGTCTTGAACGCTGTGCCAGAGGCGATCCTCACGTTGAGGCCTGACCTCACCCAAGGTTTTGTGGATTTTCCTTTGGGTCAAGATGAGGGCTTGCTATGGTGTCCAGTCAGGTCTCAAGTTCCAAGACTCTGACCATTTTCCAATCTTGGCCTCCCTGAGAACCAAGGAGACAGATATAAGACACCTGGCTGTCTCAGCCCCCCCAAAACGTATGAGAGTTTAGACCTCCTTTTCCCTGACTCAGCCCTTGGGAGGAATGAGCAGGTCCACCCTGGGGAATAAGGTGGGAGGAGGGGTGGGTGCCCTGGTGGAGACACGCCTCTGCTCCATTCACTCCCCCCGGGAGTGTTCAGCTGGCAATGCCAGCTGCACTCTCTGGGGTCCCAGGTCATCAGAAGGGAGCAGGCCTCATGGTGGGGACCCGAGATGGGTGTGGATGCCAGGTGTGGGAGCTCACACCTGTCATTCCAGTGCTCTGGGATGCTGAGGCAAGAGGATGGTCGGAGCTCCTCATTTGAGACTAGCCCGGGCACCTCAGCGAGATCTCATCTCTACAAGAAGCCAAAAATAGAGCTGAAAGTTGTGGTGCATGCCTGTCCTTCTGGTCACTTGGAAGGCTGAAGTAGGAGGCTCACCAGAGTCCAGCCAGTGGAGGCCAGTGTGTCTAAGAGTGGGCCCCTGTGCTCCTGCCTGGGTGAAAAAGCAGGACTCCAAATCACATTAATAATACCTACAATCACCACCACCACCACATGCCAGTCTCAGGTGCTCAGCGTGGCATCCCCATCCTTCAGAGGCCTAGGCTTCTGGATGACCTGAGTCTGCAGGTTTGACACCAGCTCTGGACACAGGGAGAGACCTTGTCTTGGTCATC
>NW_007141031.1:0-832 GCF_000164805.1 Carlito syrichta | reverse complement strand
TTTCCATTAGTCAACATCCTGGTCTTCCAGCCTGGACTTGAATTCTGGGCCAGAGGCAATCCTCCTGCCAAGGCCTGCCCTCATCCCTGGTTTTCTGGGTTTTGTTTGGGGCCAAGGTGATGCCTTGCTATGGTGTCCATCGTGGTCTCAGCTCCCAGTCTCCAGCCATCTTCTTGTCTTTGCCTCCCCGAGTGCCGAGAATACAGGAGTGAGTCACCTGGCTGGCCAAACCATGGTTTGAGAGTCACGTTCTCCCTTTCCCCAAGGCAGTCCCAGGGATGAGTGAGCAGGTCCACTCCGGGGATTGAGGCAAGTGGAGGAGCACACACCCTGGCAGAGACACATCCCTGCACCAGGTGCTTCTCTGTGGTGGAATCAGCGGGTGACTCCTGCTGCCCTCTCCAGGGTCCCGGGTCATCTGAAGGGAGCTGTCCTTGTGGTGTGTCCCAAGAGGGGTGTGAAGGCCAGGGGCAGGGGCTCACGCCTGTCACCTGGTGCTCTGGAAGGCTGAGGCAAGAGGATGGCCTGAGCCCTTGTGATTGAACCAGGCAGGGCACCTTTGGGGGTGCTTATCTCTACAAGATGTCAAAAAAATTAGCCAAGTATGATGGCACACACCTGTCGCTCTGTACACTTTGGAGGTTGCAGTGGGAGGATCCCCGAATCCTAGACGGTGGAGGCTGTGGTGGCCGAGAGCGGACCCCTGCAATATGGCTGGGGTGATAGAGTGTGACTTCGACTCAGCATGATGATACCACCACTGCCACAATCACATGTTGGGCTCAGGGGCTTAGCCTGGCATCCTGGCCACTCAGAACCCAAGGCAAGTGAA
>NW_007141030.1:0-658 GCF_000164805.1 Carlito syrichta | reverse complement strand
CTTTCTTTCTTTCTATCTGTCTGTCTGCCTTTCTTTTCTTTCCTATGTTTCCCAGGCTGCTCTCAAATCACCCAAATCAGGTCATCCTCTCAGTCTGGGCCTCTCAAACTGCTGCAATCACAGGCTTACCATTTGTTCGACATTCTGGTGTTCCTTCCTGGTCTTGAACTATGGGCCAGAGATGATCCTGAGGTTTTACCTCACACAAGGTTTTCTATGTTTTGCTTGGGTCGAGGTGGTGCCTTACTATGGTTTCCAACCTTGTCTTGAGCTTCCAGGTTCTGGCCATCTTCCCCTCTCGGGTTTCCAGAGTGCCGAGGAGTCAGGTGTGAGTCACCTGGCCATCCCTGCTACATCAAAGGTCTGAGAGTCACGCTGTCCCTTTAACCAAGGCTCCCCATGTGAGGGACAAGCGGGTCACCACTGGGGAACAAGGTGGAAAGAAAGGTGGGTGCCCTGGCAGAGACACACCCATGCACCAGGCACTCTCCCGTGAAGGACTCCGTGGGTGAATCTGACTGCCCTCTCCAGGGTCCTGGGTCTTTGGAAGGGAGTGGGCCTCACGGTGGTACCCGAGAGTCATGTGGAGGCCAGGTGCAGTGGATCATGCCTGTCATCCCATCACTCTGGTAGGCCAAGGCGAGAGGATGGCCTGAGT
>NW_007141029.1:0-440 GCF_000164805.1 Carlito syrichta | reverse complement strand
GAAACACACCCCTGCACCAAGGGCTCTCCCACGGAAGGGCATGGCAGGATCCTCCGGTCTATCTCTCTGGTGTCCCAGGTTGTCGGAAGGGAGTCGGCCTCCCGCTTAACCCCAAGAAAGGTGTGTAGGCCATGCACGGGGCTCACACCCTCATACCAGCACTCTGAGAGGCTGAAGTGAGTGGAAGGCCTGAGACCCAGGCTCAAGACCAGCACAGGTATATTGTTGAGACCTCATCTCTACAAGAAGACAAAAAATGAGCCATGAGTGGTGGAGCACACCTGTCGTTCTGGCCACTTGGGAGGCCATGAGGGAAGAATCACTGGTGCCCATCTGGTGGAGACCATGGTCGCAGAGAGTGGGCCCCTTTTCTCCAGCCCAGGTGGCAGAGTGGGACTCCGTCTGGGAAAATGAAACCAACCATCACCACCACCACAACC
>NW_007141028.1:0-708 GCF_000164805.1 Carlito syrichta | reverse complement strand
CCACTTACCTTGGCCTCCTAAAGCGCTGGGATTACAGGCTGAGCCAACAAACCCTGGCTCAATTATTTGATTTTTTTAAGTGTGATGGGCTCTCTCGACTATAGCTTGACTTTGAGGATGATATGGAATTCCTGTAGAAGGAGAGATTCCAAACTGGGTACAAAACGACTGAAAAACTTTTGATATATACGCAGGAGCATTATCAGTTTTTAATTGTTTAGGAATACCCAGCTGTAAAAAACAAGAGAATAAATGTTGCACTACATCATTATATGCTTACCCAGTTCTGGGCCAGGCTAAAATTACATGGAAAAATGTAGCCATTGTCACATGTAGAAATGACAATTTTCCAAAACTTTGAAAATGAGTAACATATATTTGCCACAAAAATTAGGGTTTAATCTGAAGGGATTAACTCCTAAGGGGAGGGGGTTACTAGAAGTAGGACACGAAGTACAATTTTTTAATTATTTGTCTAACCATTTGTCTTGGAGTGTGAAACTGGTGCCTTAAAGCTGCAGCATTTTGGTGATGAATTTTTTGGAATTGCTGAGTTTGATTGACTAAAGAACCTTCAAGGAGAGGGCACATGACTGATTATGTCAAGGCTTCTGCTAATTGATTACCTAGATGTAGAAGTGCAGGAAGTCCTGAATGAAATCTAATATGACCTTTGAAAAATGGTTGGTTTCTGACAATTATTAGTTG
>NW_007141027.1:0-850 GCF_000164805.1 Carlito syrichta | reverse complement strand
GTAGAAGTGCAGGAAGTCCTGAATGAAATCTAATATGACCTTGAAAAATGGTTGGTTCTGACAATTATTAGTTGCTGTAATTGGATAAGTAAATCTGAATTTTTGCTTTATTAACAGGAGTGGTGACTTTTTAAAATATGAGACAACAGCCCTTTTGTATAACAGGAATCAGTATAGAAAGACAATTTTCTCCTCTTAAATCAAGATGGTCACAAATCACAATCCCTCTTCTTCTGTTGTCACTTACCAGAGGTCTTTTGTTCCCAAGGTGCACATTTAAATTTTCTGGATATTTTCTTCATAATACCTAGCTGCTGCTTCTTTTAAGCCGTCCTTATGCTCAGGGGGTAAGTGATCATCATTAATAGGGGCAGTGTCTAACATTACCTGGGTAGAAACAGGGACTAGTAAGGGAGTTCTTTCACCTCTTTTCTCTTTTACCCTAATGGTCATTTTATCAATCTCTCGTTGTGGATCTAAGACATCTCTAATTATAATCCATAACGCAAATGTATCTACAGGCACTCATTACAGACCGTGGGGAGTGTAATACACTCTCAATTTTTTCCCAAATCTTTGTCAATGTTTCCTTTTTTCTCTTTTTTGAGTTGGAGTCTCACTCTGTCGCTCAGACTGGAGTGCAGAGGCCACTCCCAGCCACCACAGCCTTGATCCACTGGGCTCCGGCGATCCTTCCACCTCAGTCTTTCGAGTAGCCAGAATTACAGGCACGTGCTACCACACCCGGCTAATTTTTTGATTTTATTGTAGAGATGAGGTCTCGTTGCCCAGGCGGCTCTCGAACCTGTGGCTCAGGCAATCCACTCACCTCACCCTCCCAAAGGCATGG
>NW_007141026.1:0-819 GCF_000164805.1 Carlito syrichta | reverse complement strand
TTGTAGAGATGAGGTCTCGTTGCCCAGGCGGCTCTCGAACCTGTGGCTCAGGCAATCCACTCACCTCACCCTCCCAAAGGCATGGGATTACAGGCTGAGCCACTGAGCCTGGCTTGTCCATGTTTCTTAATTAACAATGCCTTCTTCAGGGAACCAGGAACACTGTTCCTGCTGTAAATGGAGACAACAAGATAATCTTGTAGAGAAAACTTTAATTCCTCTTTTGGAAAGTATATGCATCAAGATAGTTATGAACAAATTTTTTTCTTTAAATTCACTCTGACCCATGTTCATATCACGGCTCTAAAACTGCTTACCCTTCCTAGCTTTGCTCTATCAGGGGGTCTGCAACACCTTAGGCAAGGTTTTATCTGTTCAGATTAAAGTAAGGTTTATCTTTCAGGTCCCTGTTCGGGCACTCCTTGCCAGAGTCCAGCTCCAGCAGGTCAGGGTTCCCTGAAGGAGGTACAGTGTCGGCATAGGAGAAAACTTCGACACTGACTCTGATGTTATGCAGGACAGTTGCCCATTTATTTTTCTTTTCAAGTTCCTTTTATACTTTAAGTTGCATACAGTTTGGCCTTCAAATTCAGACGTATTTATTTTGTTTTGATCATTGATCTAACAGTGATGAAATACTCTGTTTTCCCTCAAATTTGTGACACTGTATCCACTAATAGAATCTTTAAAGTATGTAATTCTTCACAGCGTATTTTCTTTAACTACTAACCCTAACCATCTAAACTTTTAACAACTTCATGCCTAACTTATGTTTTCCTAACACTTTTTTCTAAACACAATTACAAAGCCATTTCTACT
>NW_007141025.1:0-769 GCF_000164805.1 Carlito syrichta | reverse complement strand
TGGCCCCTGATCAGCCGGGACTCTGGGGGCCACCACACTTGTCTCAAATGTGGGGACCTCTCACCGAGACAAAATCTGGCCACGTCGCCTGGCCTGTTGCCATAACCTGGGATCAGGAAACCTCCCGCCTCAGCATCTCAGGGCATGAGGCTGACTGCCATGAGCCATGGTGCCCTGCCTGGACTCCCACGTTCTTTTGCCGGTGGCAGCACAAAGGAACACCCTGGGATGGAGGCCAAAGCATTCCCTGTAGCCAGGACAGTGGGTGCTACCACGCGTGACTCCAATGTTTGCATTTCGGGGACCGATGTGATCTCACTATGTGGCCAAGACTGGTCTCAAACTCCCGGTCTCCAGTGGTTCCCCGATTCAGTCACCCAAAACCACAGCCCAACTGTCTGCTGATCCACTGTCTTTTGGGAACTCTAAGCCCAAGGCTGGGGCCTCCTTCCCAAATGATTGCTGTCTATTCACAATGATCCCAGCTACATACACAAATGGATGATATTCTTTTCTTTCCTTTTATTTTTTTTTGAGTCCGAGTCTCACTACATTGCCCAGGCTGGAGGGCAGTGGCTTGCTCCCAGCCAGCACAACCTCGGCCCACTGGGATCCAGCGAGCCTTCCACCCCAGGCCTTCTGAGAAGCCATAATGACAGGCATGCACCCGTGGGGTAGTTCTGGACCCAGGCTTTGGCCTCCAAAACTCTGCGATGATGAGGTTGAGCCCCCTAGTCTGGCCTCTATCCTTCATCGAAAATGAATAAGA
>NW_007141024.1:0-863 GCF_000164805.1 Carlito syrichta | reverse complement strand
CCATGGTGCCCTGCCTGGACTCCCACGTACTTTTGCCCGGTTGGCAGCATAAAGGAACACTCTTGGAATGGAAGGCCAAAGCATTCCCTGTAGCCAGGACAGTGGGTGTTACCACGCGTGACTCCAAAGTTTGCATTCTGGGGACCGATGTGATCTCACTATGTGGCCAAGACTGGTCTCAAACTCCCGGTCTCCAGTGGTTCCCCGATTCAGCCACCCCAAACCACAGCCCAACTGTCTGCTGATCCACCGTCTTTTGGGAACTCTAAGCCCAAGGCTGGGGCCTCCTTCCCAAATGATTGCTGTCTATTCACAATGATCCCAGCTACATACACAAATGGATGATATTCTTTTCTTTCCTTTTATTTTTTTTTTTTTTTGAGTCCGAGTCTCACTACATTGCCCAGGCTGGAGGGCAGTGGCTTGCTCCCAGCCAGCACAACCTCAGCCCACTGGGATCCAGCGAGCCTTCCACCCCAGGCCTTCTGAGAAGCCATAATGACAGGCATGCACCCGTGGGGTAGTTCTGGACCCAGGCTTTGGCCTCCAAAAGCTCTGCGATGATGAGGTTGAGCCCCCTAGTCTGGCCTCTATCCTTCATCGAAAATGAATAAGAAGGCCGGGTGCGGCAGCCCATGCCTGGAACCTCAGCACTCTGGGAGGCCGAATCAGGAGGATGGCTGTAGCCCAAGAGCTCAAGGCCACCCCGGGCCATACAAGGAGACCCTGTCTTCACACCCATCCAAACAGGGGCCTGGGGTAGAGGTGCCCATCGACCTGGCCACTCCGGAGACTGAGGCAGGAAATTGCTGGTGACTGCAAAAATTTTGTAGCTTGTGGAGAATGACAGTTATGTCCCCGGG
>NW_007141023.1:0-952 GCF_000164805.1 Carlito syrichta | reverse complement strand
TGCTCCAAAATCATCAGAATCGTACACAGATTCTCAACTGTGCATGGTGTGTTCAAATGGTGACTGGCTTCGGAGCCAGAAAAAAATGGGTCTGGGGGTGAAGTATTGTCCCCGGGTGAGGGCTGTGTTCCTGGCATTTCTTTGTGGAAGGTCCTCTTTGCCGAGTTGTAGGACCAGCCTGCCTGGGGCATATTTCTCACCTAGGAGACAAGAGCTCAGAGAAACCCAGCCAGGGACCCTGGGGAACTCCTGCACCAAAGTGGGGACAGGGATTGAGGCGGTAGGGCTGGAAGGTGCCGAGCTTTGGGGACCCTCACATGTGGGGGTGCAGGGGGGATAGACTGAGGGCAGAAGGTTTGCAGGAGAATGGATTATTTCTCTCCTATCTACCTTCCTTCCTTTCTTTCTTTTTCTTTCTTTCTTTCTTTCTTTCTTTCTTTCTTTCTCTCTCTCTTTCTTTCTTTCTCTCTTTCTTTCTTCATTTCTTTCTTCTCTTTCCTCACTAGGTTGCCCAAGCTGCTCCCTAACTGCCCAACTCGAGCCATCCTCTTGGCCTGGACCTCTCAAACTGCTGAAATCACAGACTTTCCATTTGGTCGACATACTGGTCTTCCTGCCTGGCCTTGAACTTTGGGCCAGATGCAAAACTCCTGCTGTGGCCTGCCCTCACCCAAGGTTTTCTGGGTTTTTCTTTGGGTTGAGGTGGATGCTTGCTATTGTGTCCAGACTGGTCTCGACATCCTGGGCTCCAGCCATCTTCCCATATTGGCCTCCCTGAATGCCAAGGAGACAGGCGTGAGTCATTTGGCCATCCCCGCCACCCAGAAGGTATGAGAGTCACGCCCTCACTTTCCCCTAGATGGCCCCTGAGAGGAGCAAACGGGTCCACCCTGGGGAACAATCAGGCAGAGCAGTGGGCGCAAGAGTGGAGACATGCCTCTCTGTCAGGGAC
>NW_007141022.1:0-761 GCF_000164805.1 Carlito syrichta | reverse complement strand
TAAATCGCTGGGATGATGAAACTGAGTCCCTGTGCCCAGCTTAATCATTCATGCAAAACGAAGCCAGAAGGCCTTGGTGAGGTGGCCCATGCGTGGAATCCCAATTCTCTCAGAGCCCGAGGTGGAAGGATGGCTGGAAAGCAGAAGCCCAAGGCCAGCCCAGGCCACACAGGGAGACCCCATCTCCACAACTATCCAAACAGGGGATCTGGTGTCGAGGTACCCATTGTCTCACCCACTCTGGAGCCTGAGGCAGCAAGATTGACGGAGCCTGCCATTTCGAGCCTGGCGGTGAATGACGGTCATGTCCCCGGGTGCCATCCTGGGCCACAGAACCATACCCTGTCTCCAAAAACATCAGACTCATACAGATTATCAACTGCGTGTGCTTTTTTCCCACAAGGAGACTGGTTTAGAGCCAGGTAAAATGGGATTGGGGAAAGAAACGTCCATGGGTGATGGGTGTGTCCCTGGACTTTTTTGGCGGAAGGTCCTCATTGCCGAGTCTGAAGGTCAGACTGCCAGGGGCACATATCTGACCTCGGAGAGGAGACCTGGCATGAACCCAGCCATGGAGCCTAGGTAATTCCCTCACCAATGCGGGGACAGGAACTGAGGGGGGGATTTGGGGCTGGAAGGTGCTAAGCTTGGTGGACTCTCCCATGTGATGGGGGTTGGGGGGGAAGAAGTGAGGGCAGAAGGTTTGCAGGAGAATTTCTTTTCTTTCTTTCTTTCTTTCTTTCTTTCTTTCTTTCTTTCTT
>NW_007141021.1:0-749 GCF_000164805.1 Carlito syrichta | reverse complement strand
TTGATCTCTGTTTGATTTCATCATTGACCCATGAGTTGTTAAGCATCATACTATTTAGTGTCCATGTCTTTGTGGGTTTGGGGAAACCTCGTTGGTGTTAATGTTCATTTTTTTTTTTGAGTTGGAGTCTCACTCTGTCGCCCAGACTGGAGTGCAGTGGCTGCTTCCGGCCACTGCAGCCTTGACCTGCTGGGCTCCAGATCCTTCCGTCTCAGCCTTCCAAGTAGGGGGAATTACAGGCATGCTCGACCATGCCTGTCTGATTTTTTGATTTTTATTGTAGAGATGAGGTCTCGCTGCCCAGGCGGGTCTCGAACCCGTGGGCTCAGGCAATCCACTTACCTCAGCCTCCCAAAGGCGCAGGATTACAGGCTGAGCCACCGAGCCCACCTTTAATGTTCATTTTTATTCCACTGTGGTCTGAAAAGGTGCATAGTAAAATTTTGGCCCTTTTAAATTTACTTATGCTTGATTTATGGCCAATTATGTGGTCAATCTTAGAATACGTTCCAAGTGTTGATGAGGTGAATGTGCATTCTGTGGTCTTTGGATAGAGTGTTTTGTAGGTATCAGTTAAATCAATTTGGTCAAAAGTCACATTGAGGTTCTGGATCTCATTGCTTATTTTTTGTCCTGATGATCCATCTAGGGTTGTGAGTAGGGTATTAAAGTCCTCAGTTATGATGGCATTAGAGTCAGTATCTTTCTTTAGTTTTCCTAGGAGTTGCTTTATAAAAGTTGGTGCACCT
>NW_007141020.1:0-805 GCF_000164805.1 Carlito syrichta | reverse complement strand
CTGGTAATTCTTAAATTTCCGTTTGTACTTTATTTGCAGAGGGGCCGAGAGTTTTGCACTTGCCCAATATTTAGTACGAATTATTAAAATGTAACCAGGATTCATGGATTCCATGTCCCTAGGAAACATCTGGGCATCTGCATTTTTGTACACAAAGTTTTGGTATCCACATAGACAGGGGAAATCAGGGAATCTTGTTCAGAACAGAAAGGGAATCCGGTTCTTTGAGTTCTCAATCGCTTATATCTCCAAAGCCTCTTGATAAGTTTTAAAGAGCAATCTGGGCTTCTATGTCGCCACATTTTTAGTGCTTCTTTTGAAAAGGGACCAGGAATCTTGGGTTCCAATTCCTCAAGAACTTTATGGGAGTCTTTATCTTGATATCCAAGCAACTGGAATTCTAGGTCACTAGGAAATATCTTGGCGTCTTGCTGAGAATGTAACAAGAATTGCAGAAATGGAAGTCCTCATATATAGAACACTACATGACCTGTTGCTACGCAGAATCTGGAATCTTGCTTACACGAGTCCTCCCTCCCAAAAACCTACACGTCTGGCTAAGAGATAACAACCATTCAGGTTTTGGAAGTAGGAATCTGGATAATCGGCGTCCTCATATACAGAAACTGCACTGTCTATTGCTAAAGGAGAATAAAGGATCTGGTTTACACGTGTCCTCCATCCCAGTAAAACTTCAGGTTTCTTGCTAAAGGCTAAAGACGATTTGGGTTTTTGAAACATAACTAGGGAAATGAATCCTCATATACAGGCAACTGCCACTGACTTTTCCTAAGAAAGAATAATG
>NW_007141019.1:0-822 GCF_000164805.1 Carlito syrichta | reverse complement strand
GCTTTGCTGTATCTCATGAATTTCAATAATATGGAGTTTCTATTTTATTGTTTAAGAAATTTGTTAACTTCCTTCTTAATTCTCATAGACCCATTGGTTGTTCATTTCCATGTATTTGTACTGCTTTCAAAATTCCTCATTATTGATTTCTCATTTTATTTGAGAAGATACTTGATATGATTTAAAGTTTTAGAAATTTGTGGAGACTTGTTTTGTGATTTAACGTAGTCTAACCTAAAGAATGTTTCACATGCTTATGAAGAGAACGTGTATTCTGCAGCTCAGGGGTAAAATGTTCTGTAAGTGTCTCTTGGATCCCATTTAATCTACAGTGCAATTTAAGGCAAATGTTTCTTTGTTGTTTTTCTGTCTAGATGATCTGTCCACTGAAAGTGCACTGTTGAAGTCCCCAACTATTATTGTATGGGGTCTATCTATCTCTTTTGTGCTAATATTTGCTTTATATATTTATTTTAGATATCTTGGTGTTGTGGTATTGAGTACATAGATATTTATAATTGTTATATCCTCCAGCTAAATCAATCCCATTATCATTATGCTGCTTGCTTTGTCTTTATGTTTTTTGACTTACATCTACTTTACCTGATATTAGTGTAAGTACTCCTGCATGCTTCTTGATTCCATTTGTGTGAAATAATTTTTCCATTCCTTCACTTTCAGTGCATGTCTTTAGGGGTAAATTTAGTTTCTGTAGGCAGCATAGAGTTGGGCCTTGTTTTTCCTTATCCATTCAGGTTGCCTATATCTTTTAGTTGGGGAATGTAAATCATTTCTACTCAAGGTTGTTACTGATAGGTGAGT
>NW_007141018.1:0-902 GCF_000164805.1 Carlito syrichta | reverse complement strand
CATGCTTATGAAGAGAACGTGTATTCTGCAGCTCAGGGGTAAAATGTTCTGTAAGTGTCTCTTGGATCCCATTTAATCTACAGTGCAATTTAAGGCAAATGTTCTTTGTTGTTTTTCTGTCTAGATGATCTGTCCACTGAAAGTGCACTGTTGAAGTCCCCAACTATTATTGTATGGGGTCTATCTATCTCTTTTGTGCTAATATTTGCTTTATATATTTATTTTAGATATCTTGGTGTTGTGGTATTGAGTACATAGATATTTATAATTGTTATATCCTCCAGCTAAATCAATCCCATTATCATTATGCTGCTTGCTTTGTCTTTATGTTTTTTGACTTACATCTACTTTACCTGATATTAGTGTAAGTACTCCTGCATGCTTCTTGATTCCATTTGTGTGAAATAATTTTTCCATTCCTTCACTTTCAGTGCATGTCTTTAGGGGTAAATTTAGTTTCTGTAGGCAGCATAGAGTTGGGCCTTGTTTTTCCTTATCCATTCAGGTTGCCTATATCTTTTAGTTGGGGAATGTAAATCATTCCTACTCAAGGTTGTTACTGATAGGTGAGTACTTACTTTTGTTTTTTAAAAATGTTTTTGTATATTTTTTGTTTTTTTAATTTTCTTTGCAATTTGATGGTTTTGTGTAGTGATAATGTTTGCTCCTTTTCTCTTTCTCTTTTGTTTATCTGTTCTACCAATGAGTTGTACCATTTTGTGTGATTTTATGAGGGTAGATATCATCCTTTAGCTTTCAGATGTGGAACTCCTTTAAGCATGTATTGTAAAGCTGGTATAATTCTCTTAATTTTTGTTTTTTGGGAAAGATTTTTACAAAGTAATCAAGAAAACACTTCATGATCTGAAGGATAACTTTGCTGGATATAGTATTCTTGGCTG
>NW_007141017.1:0-431 GCF_000164805.1 Carlito syrichta | reverse complement strand
AACTCCATAGGTCCAAGTCTAAACTCTTGTCTTTTATTTAGAGCTTGTCCTTTAATTCCCTGATTTAGTGGCACCACCATCCATTCTACTGCAATCACCCAAGAGATTATCAAATCTGGGAGACTGTAAATATTACAGTCTTAAAAATTTCCACTTCTCTGTATTTCCACTACAATTGCTACTGTTTCCGCTCAGTATTCTCTTTCATCTGCAATACCTCAAGACTATTTTACTACTCTTTAATCTATCTTTCCCTACACTGACAGAGAACCCTCTACAGTGTGTATTTGATTTTATCAGAAGATTAGAACACTTTGATGACTTCTATTGCTTTCAGAATCAGTTCTGTGGCTTACAAGGTCCTTCATGACAAAGTCCCTGCTAATCAGTCCAGTAACCTTTACTGATTATTCTTTTGCACTTTATTTTCC
>NW_007141016.1:0-1152 GCF_000164805.1 Carlito syrichta | reverse complement strand
CAGAGGTGCCAAAATAAAAATGTATACACATTTTAAGAAAAGAAAAATATATACCGATAACAAAAGATAAATACAAGTCACGAGTCACGTTTGACTTCTGCAATTACAAGAAGTCCTCAAAGTGGTCACCATCAGCATCCAGATACTTCTGAAAAGGACTTCAATAAGTAATACATAGATAACATTTCTTAGTGTGTATACTTTGCTTGGCACCCTTGGTACATTAAATAACATTAAAAATTATTGCTTAACTAAAAAGAGGGCCAGGTGCAGTGGCTCATGCCTATAATCCCAGCACTTTGGGAGGCAGAGGTGAGAGGATTGCCTGAGCCCCGGGGTCCGAGACCAAGCTGGACAACTTGGTAAGACTGCATCTCTGCAATACATCAAAAAATTATCTGGGCATGGTTAGCTCCCACCTGTAGTTCGAGCTACTTGGAAGTCTGAGGCAGAAGGATCACCTAAGCCTAGCTGGTCGAGTCTGCCACTGCACTCCAGCCCGGGGGGCAGAGTAAGACTCTGACTCAAAAAAAAAAAAAAAAAAAAAGTAAAAGAGAACAGTCTACTTACTAAACAAAAATAAAGAGTAAAAATAGCTATTATTAGTGGCACAGAGTTTCAATTGTTTTTAAGAAAACAAGCTGGGCGTGCTGGCTCATGCCTGTAATTCCAACACTTTGGGAAGCTGAGGTGGGAGGATTGCTCAAGCCCAGGAGTTTGAGGCCAGCCAGGGCAACATAGTAAGACCTCATGTCTACAAAAATTTTTCTTAAAAATTAAGCATGGCTGGGTGTGGTGGCTCATGCCCTTAAACCAGTATTTTGGGAGACTGAGGCAAGAGGACTGGCTGAGTCCAGGGGTTCGAGACCAGGCTGGGCAACTAAAAAAATTAGCTGGTGATGGTGGTGTGTGCCTGGAGTTCCAGCTACTTGGAAGGCTGAGGCAGAAGGATCACCTGAGCCCAGCGGGTCAAGGCTGTGGTGGCCACGAGCATGGCACTGTACTCCAGCTTGGGCAACAGAGTGAGAAACCAACTGAAAAAAAAATTAAGCATAGTAGCACACACCTGTAGTCTCAGTTACTCAGATGCTGAATCAGAAGGACTGCCTGAGCCCAGGAGGCCAAGATTGTGGTGAGTTCTAATTGTGCCAC
>NW_007141015.1:0-817 GCF_000164805.1 Carlito syrichta | reverse complement strand
CGACTCTGACTCAAAAAAAAAAAAAAAAAAAAAGTAAAAGAGAACAGTCTACTTACTAAACAAAAATAAAGAGTAAAAACAGCTATTATTAGTGGCACAGAGTTTCAATTGTTTTTAAGAAAACAAGCTGGGCGTGCTGGCTCATGCCTGTAATTCCAACACTTTGGGAAGCTGAGGTGGGAGGATTGCTCAAGCCCAGGAGTTTGAGGCCAGCCAGGGCAACATAGTAAGACCTCATGTCTACAAAAATTTTTCTTAAAAATTAAGCATGGCTGGGTGTGGTGGCTCATGCCCTTAAACCAGTATTTTGGGAGACTGAGGCAAGAGGACTGGCTGAGTCCAGGGGTTCGAGACCAGGCTGGGCAACTAAAAAAATTAGCTGGTGGTGGTGGTGTGTGCCTGGAGTTCCAGCTACTTGGAAGGCTGAGGCAGAAGGATCACCTGAGCCCAGCGGGTCAAGGCTGTGGTGGCCACGAGCATGGCACTGTACTCCAGCTTGGGCAACAGAGTGAGAAACCAACTGAAAAAAAAAATTAAGCATAGTAGCACACACCTGTAGTCTCAGTTACTCAGAAGGCTGAATCAGAAGGACTGCCTGAGCCCAGGAGGCCAAGATTGTGGTGAGTTCTAATTGTGCCACACCAGCTTGGGCAACAAAAACACACACACAAAAAGGGTGAACGTTAGGACAATATGTGTATAACTCCATAGAACACATAACCCATTAACTTCTTTTCCCTCAATCCCAAACACTAAGCCACATGATAAAAGTACTTGAACTTTCGCATTTTAACCTGCCCTCAGTGCTAGTAAGATT
>NW_007141014.1:0-435 GCF_000164805.1 Carlito syrichta | reverse complement strand
TCCCAGTTACTTCTAGACAGAGGGAGCTGGAGGGTTACACCTAGTCTAGTTTGTTTGTTTCTTTGTTTGTCTGCTTTTGATCTCTGGTGTTACATGGAAACTAGACCTGCTTCAGGGTTTGGGACAGTCATTCAGTATGAACTAGGTCCTCCCTAATTCTTTTTACTATGCATGTGATTTCTTTCTAGAAATGGTGGGAGAATATTTATTTTAGAACATTTTGTCTGTTCTTTGCCAATTGTTTGTTTATGATTTTAAAGTGGGTAAAGGAGAATTCAGAGTCAATGTATTCTTAACATCTAGTTATGGTGTTTAATTTCCATGTATTTGTGAGTTTTCTAGTTTTCCTCTTTCAATTGATATTTAACTTTATAACTTTATGGTCAGAAAATACACGACAAAATTTCAATCATCTTAAATTTGTCTATTTATGTA
>NW_007141013.1:0-2576 GCF_000164805.1 Carlito syrichta | reverse complement strand
TGGGACAGTCATTCAGTATGAACTAGGTCCTCCCTAATTCTTTTTACTATGCATGTGATTTCTTTCTAGAAATGGTGGGAGAATATTTATTTTAGAACATTTTGTCTGTTCTTTGCCAATTGTTTGTTTATGATTTTAAAGTGGGTAAAGGAGAATTCAGAGTCAATGTATTCCTAACATCTAGTTATGGTGTTTAATTTCCATGTATTTGTGAGTTTTCTAGTTTTCCTCTTGCAATTGATATTTAGCTTTATAGCTTTATGGTCAGAAAATACATGATAAAATTTCAATCATCTTAAATTTGTCTATTTATGTATAACAATGGTACATATTTTTGCACTGCATGTGATATTTTAATATATGTATATACTATGAAATAATGATTAAATCAGAGTAACTAGGATATCTATTACCTAAATTTTTTTTTATCTTATCTTGTTGTTGGAAACATTCCCATTCTTGGAAACATTCTTTTAGCTATTGTGCAATATGTGGTAAGTTACCATTAGCCATTGTCTTCCTACTGTACCATCAAATACTAGAACTCATGACTTCTATCTAAATGTATTTTTGTAACTATTAGCCAAATTCTCTTCATCTCCTGTCTTCTCTCATCCTTCCCAGCTTCTAATAACATTAATTTTTAGTATATGGCTTAACACATGTTATTTATTTATGTATATTCATGTGAATATATGAGGAGGGAACAAAAAACCCCCACACAATTATTTTTTGGAGGGCACGCCCCTTGTAGTACAGACTTTCCATGCTAGGTAAGTGTTCTAAGAACCTACCTGCATCCTTGTACCAGCTAGCATTGTGAGAAGCTTCATTCAGCTTCAGAAAATTTGTTCTTGGAGATTCTTTCAAAGCATTTGCCCATTTCATGATGGGTGATTGACGAGTGCACCTGCCTACATAGCGCTGAGTGTCCAGCAGTTTTTGACCCCAAATGGCATGAAGCCCATGCCTTACCCTCTCTATTCACCCAGTCTCGTCCTGAGATATTTTTCTTGTTTTGTTCCCAGATGAAAAAAGTCCTATGGGAAATATTCTTTAAATATTATTTATGATGTATTGAGATGTGTGTTATAGTCTAGTATATGGTGTGTCCTGAAAAACGTTCCACATGTACAGGAGAAGAATATGGCTACATTTACATCAGTCTCATGAAATAGTAGGTCACAGGACTTTGGATGTTTTCTTTGTTGGGCAAATAAAAGTGTCCCCTAAATAAAGGGCAAGAATAGATGCAGAGGAACAAAAGCGTTGGAAATCACCTATTTGCCCCCAGATCCATTGTCCCTTCTTTTCCACACGATGTCTTCTGAGGCTAAAATCTAGGACTTTATCAGCCAGCTATTATCCCACTGGCATCTAGGTACTTCAGTCATTTTGGAGCACCCGTCGAACACTGGCCTATTGGCAGGTGGAAAGAGAATGAAACTTGTGTTCTGCCGCCCACCTCCGTGAGGTTGCTGTGAGCCAAACTCGTGGACAAGTCACAGCTCCCACCAGGCGACTGACTCCACACAGCACTCTCTCCAGCTTCCAGTGATGGTGATTTCTCTCACCCATTCAGACCAAAGAATGGAGAAGGATCTCCCCTTGCTTCTAGCCCAGTTTACCTCAGTATTCATTGTGGTTTTCCTCCATCCTGCCCATACTTTTATAAAGAATTTTTCAATAATTTACCCAAGGTGAGAGTATGATCTATTGTCTGCTGGGATTCCAGTTGTTTCACAGATAATCGGAGCAATGGAGAGAAGTAAAAGAATGTAGAGGTTATGGTCCAAGGACAATTTATCCAGAAGTTTGGAAATGAGCAAATGCATGAGAGACATGAGATGGTAGCTAGATGGGGCACTTGTTTTATGTTTCTAAGGCATTTCTGCCTAGAAAGGGAGGAGTCAATGAATAAGGAAAGAGATTGGAAATGCTAGAAATAGAGAAATAATGGTGGAATGAGATGAAATGGAACCAAGGGTGCAAAGTAAAACTTGTTGGAAAGGAAAGAAATGCGACTTATTTTTCTTAAACCAAGGGAAAGTTAAGGATAACCATAAATCAGTTATCCTCAAAGTTTGGTCTCAGATTAGTAGGCATCAACATCACTGGGAATTTGTGAGAAATACAAATTCAGGGACTCCATTCTCATTCTACTGAATTGGACATTTATGGTGAGAGGCCAACAATCTGTGTTTTAACAAGTTCTCCAGGCAATTTTGATGCTAAAGGATATATTTTGAGGTGAAAGAGAAGGGAAGATATGTACAGGTTTGGTAGTATAGACAGATATTTTCCATTGCACAGTGAGGGCTAGTACCTGGAAGAGAGTGGAAAACATTTTCTATACAAACTTAAAAGACTCAATATTTGCTTATTACCAAACTGGGGAAAGGAAGGTTTTCGTTAATTGATAGTGTAAGAGGCATATTTGTAATTGCTTATTCTCTTTTTAAACCTTAAATATGTAATAAAGCTTTACAAGATTTTGAGATTTCCTTGGGTGTTCTAAAGTTTACTAGTGCCAATTATTTTTAACTTTTGTTTAAGAAAATGAAAGTTTTTCCAGG
>NW_007141012.1:0-6112 GCF_000164805.1 Carlito syrichta | reverse complement strand
GAGTCTCACTCTGTCACCCAGACTGGAGTGTAGTGGTTGCTCCCGGCCACCGCAGGCTCCACCTGCTGGGCTCCAGCGATCCTTCCGCCTCAGTATTCCACCTAACCGGAATTACAGGCGCGCGCTACCACGCTTGGCTAATTTTTTGATTTTATTGTAGAGATGAGATCTCGCCTGCCCGCGCGGGTCTCGAACCCGCGGACTCAGACAATCCACTCACCTCAGCCTCCCAAAGGTGCTGGATTACAGGTGGAGCCCCCAAGCCCAACTGGAGTGGTATATCATACAGAATAATAGTAGTATTTTCCAGACGGAAAACCCATAATGAGTTGGAAGATTTCATCCAGTATATTTTTATTTGTTTGTTTATTTATTTATTTGAGTTGCAGTCTCACTCCTTCGCATAGGCTGCAGTGCAGTGGCATGCACGCTCACGGCGACCCTAGTGTCGACCTGCTGGGCTACGGGGATCCCTCCAAGTAGCTGGAACTACAGATGTGTGCTACCACACCCGACTATTTTTTATTTTATTGTAGAGACAAAGTCTCGCCAAGTTCCCAGGGTGGTCTTGAACCCACAGGCTTAGGCAATCCATTCACCTCGGCTTCCCAAAGTGCTGGGATTACAAGGTAAGGAAGACCAACCCAGGCAATCTGGCAAGACCTCGTCTCTAGGATGAATCAGAAATTATCCAGGCAAGGTAGCGTGTGCCTGTAGCTCTGGCTACTTGGAAGGCTGAGGCAGAAGGATCGGTGGAACAAGCAGGTAGAGGCTGAGGTGGCTGGGAGTGTGCCACTGCACACTCCAGTCTGGGTGACAGAGTGAGACTTCAACACACACACACACACACACAAATGCAGCTTCTGATTCAGGCGATGTGGGGTAAACCTAAGTTTCTGCATTTTTATTTATTTCATTTTGGGGAGTCTCACTTTGCTGCCCATGCTGGGATGCAGGGGCATAATCACAGCTCATTGCAGCCTTGACCTCCTGGCCTAAAAAGATTCACTCCTCTCAGCCTCCAAAGTGGCTGGGACAAATTGTTGTCACGTGCAAGGCAAACAGACAACACGACACAGTGCTGTGATATTATTAACCAAAAAGTTTGTAAAGTATAATCTGAATTTAATAATGATGAAACAAATGTTTTATGTAGAATTGCAGCTATGAGTATCCTCCATGTTTTGTAACACCAAAAAGTGCATTGATATTCTCTTTTTTTTAGGATCCTAGAGATCATGACTCTTCACATTATTTTTTATTCCAAACTTCCTGAGTTATTCGGGGCAGTAACTGCCACCCTGCTTAAGTGTGCATTTTACTATTTCTGTTCTGCATGGAACGGATGGAGCATCCAGATAGAACCTTAATAGTACTTGTTTCCATCCTTCACTAGACTCTGAGGATATATCCCATCTGCAATAGCAATCTTGGTTATCCGTGTTTTTCCATGTTCCACAACCACAAGGGAACATGTTTAATAATGCAGGTCACAAGTTCATGGTGAGGAATTTTTCAGAGCACTTGAATATCACAAGAAGAATCAAAATGAATTAAACTCACAAGGCAGGACAATCACAAGTAGCAGTTGAGATTTGCACGCTCTAAAATCATGACATTCCAGCAGGAAGAGAGACACAGAGCCTGACCTGGTACACATTTACCTGGGGACAAGCCATTTTTGCCTCTTCCTCCTCCTCCTTCTCTGACATTTCTTTTCAGGGGAGATTATCTGGACACGTCACATCTACATGTTGAAAATATGACTTTAATTTCATTTTTACTTCACTCTGTCACTTAGGAAGCAGTGCAGTGGCACACTCCCAGTCACCGCAGGCACGACTTGCTGGGCTCAGGTGATCATTTCGCCTCAGCCTTCAAAATAGCCAGAACTATTGGCATGCGCTACCACGTACAGCTAATTTTTTTTTTTTTTTATTGTAGAGACGAGGTCTTACCATGTTGCTCAGGGTGGTTTCAAACCCGCAGGCTCAGGCAATCCTCTTGCCTCGGTCTCCCAAAAGGCTGGGATTATAGGCATGAGCCACTGAACCAGACCGCCATTTATTTTCTAAAATTTAATTTAAATATTTTTTTTAGTCTGAGTCTCACTCCGTAACCCAGGTAGGCTTGAAGTGGCTCCACCCAGCGTATGACAATTTTGATCTTTTGAGCTCAACAGATTTTCCATCTCAGGATCCCAGGTATTTGAAACTATAGGCATGTGCGACCAATCTCAGCTAATTTGTTTGAGCTTTTATAGCTACCTGGATGTGCTATGTTGTCCAGGTTAGCCTCAAACTTCTGGACTCAAGCAACTCTCTCTCCCTCACCAATGACCTAGATAAAAACCAAAAAAAAAAAAAAAAAAACCACACACACACACACACACACAAGCAACCTAAGTGGGGTCTTTAGGATGCAGGACCCTCATCTTCTCAATTTTAATAGTCCTCTAAATTAAGTCACATCCCCTGCTACAACTCTTTGGCTTTCCTACCAGGCAGACCCTGATGACTTGTCCTAGGAATTCCCACCTGGATGTCCCAGATCAGGTGACTGTGGGGCTAACCAGTACCTGCACTTTGTCGGTTTCCCCTTGCCCCTTCTCCAAGCCTTCCCTCCCCCCGGCCCTCCAGAGACCGCTGACCAGGAGAACTTACTGGTGGCTTAGAGATTCACGATCCGTTTTGGGTCCAAGGGAATTCCTTAACATTGTGCCAGACTCCGTTTAACCTTGAAAGAGGAGAGAAGGACTGGGTCAGGACCACAGCCCCTTCCCCAGGGTTCTCCTTGACACTCCTGTTTCCTGCATATCCAGAGCTCGGTATTGCCTGGAGAAGCCGCTGGTGGGGCGAGGTTGCTATGGGGACAGGACACTGGGGACCAGACCAGAACCACCCTATGCAGAGGAGACCAGGGCCGAGACACAGGAGAGGATGGTTCCAGGATCAGAGGTGAGAGGGAGGTTGGTCTGTCATAGCCGGGTCATCCGGGTCCATCCTGCCTCCCGTTCTCACATCCACCTCCATGCACACTATCTCCCAGCTTCTGAGTGTCCAAGCATCCACCCTAGGGACACCCCAGACCTGCATGTCACAGGGCATAAAAGAAAGAGAAAAAGACACGGTTCTTTTCGAGATCATGCAGAATTATGCAGACACAGGATACAAAAGTCCTGGTCAGAGTTCAGAAACCATCCCTTCACTTTCAGCTCCTCTCTGATTGGGCAGTTTCCGAGCTAGGATCCGCTGATTGGATAAGGGTACAGGCCACCGCCCTTCTAATCTTGAGTGACAACAGATGCGATCAAATGGCGCTAGAGGAGGCAAGAAAAAAGAAAAACATTTTTTTGATTGTAGCATTTTGAGGTTGAGTTGTCTCCCTGAATGGGAATTTGGGGGAGGGGAGGAGCAGGTGTGGCGCGCACTGGGGAGCCTTCTGGGAACTCTGGCACAGGAGTGCCACCTGGTGGTTTGGTCACTGAATGGCAGGACTTCATCCCAATCTGCAGTGGCTGCAAAACACTCCAATGTTCCCTGTGAGTGGTGTCAAGGTGCATCTACATTTTTTGCCCTGCAGGAGAGTCACTTTCACCAGTGACATGTTGGAGAAACTGGCCTATGCCACACTCAAGTACTAAAGAAATAAGCCCCCCTAAAGAAGAATTTAAAAAATAAATACTAGGGGAGGCAAGAAATAAGCGCCCCCTCCATGCTCCTGTAGAAAAGAGTGTAGGCCGCACTGGGTGGCTCAGCCTGTAATCCCATCACTTTGGGAGGCCGAGGAGAGTGGATTGCGTGAGTCTGCGAGTTCAAGACCAGTCAAAGCAACTTGGCAAGACCTCATCTCTACAATAATCAAAAAAAGAGCCAGCCTTGCTGAAAGGACAGATCGAGAGTGGGAAGCCATTTTCCATCTTGTTCTTAAACCCTGACACAATGATGAGAAAGTAGAAGCTAGACTTTTGGAGAAATGCACACTTTAGGTGTAATTGACTTTACCGACTTTGTCTTCTCAGAAACATACTTCCCAGGTTTCTGAGGTATCTCATAGTGCAATCAAGCTTGCTTAGAGTAAAGGGAATTTTACAAGGTATAAGATATCACACCTTGATCAAGGTCTGTAAAAGTTATAAAACCTGTAATTACAAAAGTTATGACCCGCCCAGAGGGGGAGCAAGAGGGGACTTAATCTTCCAGTAGACCGGGCCCTTTCTACAGGGAAGTCAAGGACTCCCCAAAGCTACCTACTAGGAATGCCTAGGAGATAAGGAGGAAGTGCACACTCCATTAGCTTCAAGGAATGTCGTTTGGGAAGATACAGGAAAATTAGAATCCTTGTCACACCCTTCTCTAGGGCCTATGATAATGTGGGTGAACATCAATGGGTCTCTGTGTCACAGGATCTCTAAGACATCCACAGGTGGTCGATATGCAAGTCACAGGTGGTCACGTGCAGTCACGAGCAACATCTCCAAAGAAAGGATTTAAGCCAAGACCCGGGGGCTACAAGTCCACACTCACTTGTCTGTGGGGGGTGAACTTTTCTTAAATAAATCTTTTCTTCTTTCACCTCTGTGTGTTGCAATTCTTTGCAATTTACTCAGATCTCTGGGTTCCCAGTGTGCACCACCTTTTGCCAGCACCAGCAGTGCTGCGTGCCTCCCTGCACTTCTCCACCCTCACCCTGTCTGCCAGTACCATAACACTTGGTATCACTCGTCTGTAGTTCCAGCTACTTGGAAGACGGGGGCCAAAGGATCGAATGAGCCCTGCAGGTCGACACTGGGGTGGCCAAGAGCATGCTGCTGTACTCCAGCCTGGGTGACAGAATGACACTGCAACTCAAAATATATATATAGAGAGAGAATATAAAAGACTCATGTTATGCAATCAATGATCCTGGAGCAGTTAAGCTTCTAAAATTGGCTCCCAACCACATATTATATAGACCTCCCAAAGGATATTGTGGGGATCTGAATGATGCCATAACTGAGCCAGGTCTTAGAACCCATGTCCATCCAGAAGGATAGATCTGGTTATTCACTATTGTAAGAACTCATCTCTATCAGTTTGGAGAGATCTGGACGCTCACTATTGTACAAAGACAGCACTGTGCAGAGCAGGCTGCAGGAGGGGCTGCTGAGAATTCATTTGCTAGAATAATTTTTTGTTGTTGTTCTCCTGAAAGCACAATGAGATAAGAAAAAGGAACTGGATGATTTTCAGTAGCTGCAGAACTCAACAAAAAATGGAGAATCCTGCCTGAAACCAGGGGATTGAGACCAGCCCAGGCAACTTGGTGAGACTTTGTCTCTACAATAAAAAATAACAAAATTATCTGGTTGTTGGGTGGGTGTGCCTGTAATTACAGATACTTGGAAGGCTGAGTGGAAGGTTTGGCACTGTCAACCAGCCTGGGTGAAAGAATGAGACTCAAACTCAAAAAAATAAAAAAAATAAAAAAGAATCTCTCAGCAGCCAGATGAAAAAAAGTGGATAGACTACTGACTGTGAGATGCAGCTAAGTCCTACTCTTGCATAGTCAGGAAATCTTTTCCTGTATGCAGCTCTTGTCCCCACCATAGAGCATCTTTGCACAAAGCGAGGCCACATTTTTAATTTCTAACCATGAAAGAACCCACCAAGTATGGCAGACCTACAGACTTGGCTTCCTGGGCCCACACTTGCTAAATTTTCATCATTCCTATAATCTGGAGCATGTACCAAATCCTGAAGTCATGGCCCCAGGACTGTGTACTTGGCCTCAGACTTCTGCCTCATTGGAGGTCAGGTAATGGACATTCGGGGCACAGAAATTCAGCCATCACTGCCTCCTTGAGTGGATAAGGTTGATGGCTTGTCTGCGGGTTTCTGCTCACCCTCATCGATGTCCTGGTTGCTCTTCAAGCCTGGTGACATCACTGGTTTGGCCCTCCTGGGCATGAGTGAGCCCCAGGTACCCACACACCATTCCAAGGGTTCTCACCCTGCCTTGGACCAAATTCTAGTTTTGGTCAGGGCCACAGTTTCCCTGTATGATCATCCTAGGTATCCCTAAATCACATTTTCTCCCAGAAGTCATGTTGAGACCAGGTTGGGTCCTTCAG
>NW_007141011.1:0-4647 GCF_000164805.1 Carlito syrichta | reverse complement strand
TCAAAGGAAACAGAAAGAAGACAGTTTTTAGTGTGTAATAAATGTTTCATAATTAACTATAAATTTTTTTTTGAGTTGGAGTCTCACTCTGTCGCCCAGACTGGAGGGCAGTGACACGCTCCCCAGCCACCCAGCCTCAACCTGCTGGGCTCAGGTGATCCTTCCACCTCAACCTTCCAAGTAGCCGGAACTACAGGCATGCACTATCATGCCTGGCTAATTTGGCTCTACATAAAAGACTGAAGATACCCAGAGACATGAAATGGCATTGATTCTGCATGTGGATTCTACATAAACACTTCACTAACATACTTCATACGTTATGTGTATTACAAATTGTAGTTTTACAATAATGTAAACAAATTAGCCCAGAAAGATAAAACCAAATACTGCATGTTCTTATATATAATGAGTGCTAAATACTGGGTACACACAGACATCAAGGTGAGAAAAGCAAACACCAAGGAGTGGTGAAGGGGGAAGGAGGGAGTGAAGCCTTGAAAAACTGCTTTTTGGGAACCATCTTCCCTGTTCGGGTGGTGGGTTTAACAAAAGCTTAAATGTCACCACCACACCATATACCCATGTCACAAACCTGCACAGAAATCCACTGAATTCAAAACAGAAAACAAATAGAAAATCATGAAGAAGAAAGTATATCTTTATTGTTCATTAAATGAAAGTGGGCGATCATAAAGTTCTTCCTTGCCATCTTCACTATGAGAAGGTGAGGATGAGGTGGAAGAGGAGAGCCTGGTCTTGCTGTCTTGGCTGACAGAGGCAGAAGAGATGAACTGGAGGTCGGAGAGACTGGACACTTAATTCACCTTTCAGAAACACATCTTAATTTGTTTGACATTTTTACATTTTTCAAAAAATGTTTCCATATGTCACCCATTCTACTTCTGCTATATGTTTTAGTTTTAGTGCCCTATAGTAGAAAGTTATCTGTTATAAAACATTTGCAAAGCAATCTGTAATCAGAACACTTCTGCCAGCTTGTGTAATGATGAATTGTTTTTTGGCATTGCTGATTTGGTGTCTTTTTCTTTTTGTCAGTCTCACTGTCACCCAGGTTGGAGTGCAGTGGCAAGGCTCATGGCTGCTGCAGCCTTTGCCTGCTGGGCTCAATCCTTCCCCCTTAGCCTCCTGAGTCCCTGGAACCACAGGCAAGTGGCACCATGCCTAATTATTGTTTTGATTTATTGTAGAGGCTGTTCTCAAACACCTGGACTCAGAAAATACTCTCACCATAGCTTTCCAAATTGCTGGGATTACAGGCATCAGTCACCACACTCAACCTCTTCTGTCTTCTTTCTAGTCACCTGACACTGTTGGAAATACTCCCCTCCATCAAGTCATCTGCTGTCATGCTTGTTAGCTGATGAATGTCTTCAAGATCTGTATGTTGAGACCCTTTTCTCTCCAACTTTTTGCCATATACACACTCGCTTTCTCTGGTTTCCTTGATTGGCTCAAGAGAACCCAACTACTCATATAGAGAGAGCAGTAACACATGGTGTGTTAAGCAGAATCTCACAACACTTGCTTTTAAACACTCAGTATTTTTCATGAATAAAGTTAATTTGAAACACTTTCCAAGGAAACAAAAAATACCTGAAAGAATTTATTACCAATAGCAGATTCTTTTCTTTTTTTTGAGTTGGAGTCTCACTGTCGCCCAGGCTGGAGTGCCGTGCCCACTCCCGGCCACTGCAGCCTCAACCTGCTGGGTTCTGGCGAGCCTTCCACCTCAGCCTCCCAAGCAGCTGGAACTACCGGTGTGGGCTACCATGCCCAGCTAATTTTTTGATGTATTGTAGAGATGAGGTCTTACCATGTTGTCCAGGTATGTCTCGAACCTGCAAGCTCAGGCAATCTACTCACCTCAGACTCCCAAGGTGCGGGATTACAGGCAGAGCCACCAAGCCCGGTTAGGAGCACACTTTTAGAAGGAATCATCACAGAGTTTGATGGCTCAACTTGTAATCCCAGCACTCAGAGAGGTCAAGGTGAGTGGATTGCTAGAGCCCGTGAGTTCGAGACCACCCCGGGAAACATGGCAAGACCTCATCTGTACAATAAACCAAAAATTAGCCAGGTGTAGTTATGCATAACTATAGATCCAGCTACTTGGAAGGCTGAGGCAAAAGGATCACCAGAGCCTAGTAAGTCGATGCTGAAGTGGCTACTTCAGTTTACACTATGGAGTGAGTCTCTAACTCAAAAAAAAAAGAAAAAAATGAAGGAAAGATTGTTCTTTTGTTTCAAGATAAAATGAAAGGGACTTCCTAAGCCAAATTATGATAGACATTGAACTACAGAAACCAAGTAGTCCTTGGCCACATCTTTTTTTTTTTTTAGTTGGAGTCTCATTCTGTAGCCCAGACTGGAGTGCAGTGGCTGCTCCCCGACATCACAACCTCGACCTGCTGGGCTCTGGCGATCCTTCCACCTCAGTCTTCCAAGTAGTTGGAACTACAGGCATGCGCTACCACGCCCGGCTAATTTTTGATATATTGTAGAAATGAGGTCTCACACCAAGTTGTCCAGGTGGGTCTCGAACCAGCAGGCTCAGGGAATCCACTCACCTCAGCCTCCCAAAGCACTGGGATTACAGGTTGAGCCACCGAACCCTGCCCACATCAGTTTAAAAAATGTTAAGATATAATAAAAGTGTATTTCAGACATTTTATGTAAATAGAATAGCAAATTTGGTGCCTCCCAAATAATTTTATTAATGGCAGAATAATCTGGTTTTTAGAACATTATCCATCACTAACTTCTTAAAATGTGATCAGCTTCCAGTTGCTAATTTCATGGGTTACTCTTTTATCAGAGCTGATTTGTGTTAAAGGTTTCAGTCCATAGACCTTAACTGTAAGACTCTGAACCCTCAGAAGGGATCAGTCATTTCTCCCTGAAATGTGTGAGATGGATGACTTGAGGAACCAACACACTGGAAAACAAAGTCTTCTCTGCTCTCATGTGTGAGCTTCAGTCTCCAGTGACACAACAAAGCCCATCTTGGCTTCCGTGGCAGTGGTTTTTTTCCATATGTGTCCTGTTTTACTTTTATCTGTTTAACTGACAAGTAAAAATGAGAATCTTCCATTTTCTTTTGTTTTCTACAATTTCTTGTGGGGTACTGACACCATTTTAATTTCTTTTTTTGAGTCAGAGTCTCACTCTGTTACCCAGGCTGGAGTGCAGTGGCACTCTCATGGTCACCACAGCCTTGACCTGCTGGGCTCAGGCGATCCTTCTGACTCAGTCTTCAAAGTTGCTGGAACTAGAGGTGCACTAACACAGGTGGCTAATTTTTGGGGGTTTCACCAAATTGCCTGGACTTTTCTCAAACCCATGAGCTCAGACAATCCATTCGTCTTGGCCTCCCAAAGTGCTGGGATACAGGCTGAGACACTGAGCCCAGTCTCTCAGAACATTTTCTATAAATGCAGTCAATACAGTGCATGTGCTGATGAAAAAAAACCTTATGGATCAAGTAATACTTACTAGGGTTGGTAAAAATGGCCCCCAATCTGGATGCAGTGGCTCATGCCTAAAACCCCAGCTCTTTGGGTGCCCACAAATTCAAGATCAGCCTGGGTAACTTAGTAAGAATTCATCTGTATAATAAAACCAAAATTAGCCAGGCATAGTTGTACTTGCCTATAGTTCTTGCTACTTGGAAGTCTGAAGTGGAAGAATCACCTGAGACCAGCAGGTCAGGGTTGCAGTGACCACGAGAGTGCTACTGCACCCCAGCCTGGGTGACAGAGTGAGACTCTGAATAATAATAAAGAAGAAAACCAAGAAACCAAGACCATTCACCTCGCAGGACATTGGATGGATTTTGAGTTTATAATATAAGTGATTGAGCCAGGAATGGTGACTCTCGCTTGTAATACCAACACTTTGGCAGGTGGAAATGAGAAGACTGCCGGAGACCAGGGGTTGAAATCACCCTGGGCAAGTTGACAAGAACTTCTATCTATAATAAATTAAAAAATAAAATTAGCCAGGCTTGGTGCCATGCGCCTGTAGTTCTAACTACCTGCCAGGCTGAGGTAGAAGGACCACCTGAGCCCAGCAGGTTGAGGCTGTGGTGACCACGAGATTGCGGCTGTACTCCCACTTGGGTGAAAAGGATTAAAAAAAAGAAGAATAAATTCTCAGTGATGTATCACATAACAAAGATCTGAGTACTATGTGTACTCACTCATAAGTTGAACCTGAACATTATTCAGAATACTATAAGAAAGTGACTGAGCCAGGCTTGGTGGCTCAGCCTGTAATCCTGCACCTTTGGGAGGCTGAGGTGAGTGGATTGCCTGAGCCCGCGGGTTCGAGACCCGCCTGGGCAGTGAGAGCTCATCTCTACAGTAAATCAAAAAATCAGTCGGGCGTGGTAGCGCATGCCTGTAATTCCAGCTACTTGGAAGGCTGAGGCGGAAGGATCGCCGGAACCCAGCAGGTCGAGGCTGTGGTGGCTGGATGCGGCCACTGCACTCCAGTCTGGGTGACAGAGTGAGACTCCAACTCAAAAAAAAAAAAAAGATAATGACTGACAGTATTGGGGACACAGCCATGGGAGTGAGAGGACATAATATCAGCAAAAGTACCCAAACTTTACATGTCCCTTAA
>NW_007141010.1:0-3103 GCF_000164805.1 Carlito syrichta | reverse complement strand
CTCCAGTGTGGATCACTATATGTCGAGTAAGATGTGAATGAGAGTGAAAGGCTTTGCCACATTCTTCACATTTGTAGGGTTTCTCTCCAGTATGGATCATTGTATGTCGAGTAAGGAGTGAAGGAAAGTGAAAGGTTTTGCCACATTCTTCACATTTGCAAGGTTTCTTTCCAGTATGGATCAGTGTATGTTGAATAAGATTTGAATGAGTGGGAAAAGCTTTGCCACATTCTTCACATTTGTAGCGTTTCACTCCAGTGTGGATCACTATATGTCGAGTAAGATGTGAATGAGAGTGAAAGGCTTTGCCACATTCTTCACATTTGTAGCGTTTCACTCCTGTATGGATCACTTTGTGTTGAGTGAGATATGAACGAGAGGGAAAGGCTTTGCCACATTCTTCACATTTGTAGGGTTTCTCTCCAGTATGGATCACTGTATGTTGAGTAAGATTTGAATGAGAGTAAAAGGCTTTGCCACATTGTTCACATTTGTAGGGTTTCTCTCCAGTATGGATCATAGTATGTCGAGTAAGGAGTGAATGAAAGTGAAAGGTTTTGCCACATTCTTCACATTTGTAGGGTTTCTTTCCAGTATGGATCACTGTATGTTGAGTAAGATGTGAATGAGAGTGAAAGGCTTTGCCACATTCTTCACATTTATAGAATTTCTCTTCACAATGAATTTTCTGATGTTGTGAATGACATGAATAATAGCTAAGGGCTTTGCCACATTTTTCACTTTTGAAGGCTACCTCCCCCTTATGGATTCTTTCATGTCTATTTAGATAGAATGATTTCTCAAACACTTTCCCACATATATTGGGTACATTTCCTCCACTTTTTTTTTGATATTGAATACATTTTGAGGAGCAGTTAAAGGTTTTGCCATATTCGTGTTTGAAAGCCATTTTAGAAATATGGATACTCAAGCAGATAACAATTTGGAGTGTTAATGAAAGACTTTCCTACTCTTGTACATTTGTAATGGTTATTTGCAACTTAGCATCTATCTGCCCTTCACCCTCATGCACACTTACCCAAGATTTTTGTAAGCATAAGTTCTTAAGGACATATTTACCATTTTTTCCCATTGGCACCTTTGAAAGGGAGTCTTCTATACTCTTCTCTGGAAAAAGGCCTTCAGTGTAATGAGAAGTCACAGCTGAAAATCATGAAAATAAAAATTTATTCCACATGCTAGACTCAGCTGAATATCCTTTGAAAACAAAACATAATATTATACCATGGTAAGGACTTAAATATTAGGGCAAGTACAAATCACAGGTTTCCACTCCTTCATAAAGATATGTACTTAAGAAAACACTTACCCCATTGCCTGTGTGAGAACTCAAAAAACAGCTAATACTTTGCAGAATCCACATGATAAAATGAGTTACATGGAAGAGAAATTTTAGTAATTTTGCCACCATAATTTCTCTTCCTTTACACTGCAGCATGATATAATCAGATGGGATGTTCTAACTCTTGAATTCTTCCTCAGGGAATAAACAGAAGAGTGGAGTATGAGTCCACATTTCTGTCCTTTGAGGGATTATTCAAAGACTTTTTTCTGTCCCAACGTACAGAGAAGACACATCCTAAGAACAGGTATGAGTCTCCTAGAATCTCTAACTTTGTGATTGGTGTTAGATTAATCTAGACAAAGCAACATCATAAACATTATGATGTGTATTATCATTGAATTTCAAATACCCCAATTCAAACAAAGTATGTTAAAGTGTAGAAAGAATCAGGATAAATGACTCAATTAAGGGTACAACAATAATTTGTGGAGCTTCAAATTACAAAAAAGTTTGAGAAATTTCCATATGAAATGTGGAAACCCTTACTTGAACCACCACACTACTGCCTGTGTGACAGAGAACATGCTGATAAAATGTAACCATACAAAGGATTTGGAAAACATCCTTGATATTGACATTGGTCTTAGTAATAATTTTTTTCACTACAGGAATAAAAATAAATATAAACAAGTTAGAGACATCAACCTGAAAAGATTTTGCAGAGTAAAGGGAAAAGGAAGAAGGCTTACAGGAAAAGAAAAAACATCTGCAAACCATATACTTGATGAGATGTTAAAGAAAGAAAATAATCACTTGAATAAAAAACAGCCCAAAAATGAATACTTATTTTCCAATGAGGACATACAGTTTGCCAACAGGTATATGAATTGGTTCTGAACATCACCAATAGAGGCAATTTCAAATAAACACACAATGATGATATATTCTCTCCAGCTGTCAGAATGGCTAATATCAACCAGAAGAGAGAGAGAGAACTTTTGATAAGGATGTGAAGAAAAAAGAAATCCTGTATACTCTTGGTGAGTTTAAAGTTGGTAGAGTCATAGAAAATTATCATCAACATCTTTTAAAAATAAAAACAAATTGCCACATAACACAGAAATCCCTTTTCTGGGTATATAACCAAAGAAAATAAAATCAGTATCAAAAAGAAGTCTCCAACCCCTATGGGAATTGCAGCATTTGTCAAGATGGCCAAGCTTGAAAACAACCTGAATATTTGTGGAATCTGTGTTGATTAAGAAAATAACGTGTATACACACACACACACACACACACACACACACACACACACACACACACACGTATATATGCACAATAGCATATGATTCATCCAAAATTTTTTTAAATAATTCTGCAATTTTAACCTTATGGATGACATTGTAAGACATTATGCTAACTGAAGTGAGCCAGGCTCACACACACACAAATACTTTGTGAGAATGGGTACAATGGCTCAAGTCTGTAAACCCACCACATTGGGAGACTCAGATGTGAGGACTCTCTGATCTCAGGGCTTCAACACCACTCTGGGCACCTAGCTGAGACCACGGGCCTATGAGAAATACAAAAATAATTTTGACATTGCAATGCACTCTTGTAGTTCCAGTTACTTGAAAGGCTAATATGGAAGAACCACCTAAGCCCAGCAATGAGGCTGAGGTGGTCATTAGCATGCCACTGCATCCCAGCCTGGAGGGAGACTCCAACTCGGGAAAAAAAAAATCCTGTATGATCTCACTCTTGTGGAATCAAAAAACTTTACACTCATAGAGG
>NW_007141009.1:0-1506 GCF_000164805.1 Carlito syrichta | reverse complement strand
CCCAGACTGGAGTGCAGTGGCCGTTCCCAGCCACCGCAGCCTCGACATGCTGGGCTCCGGCGATCCTTCTGCCCTAGCCTTCCGAGTAACTTGGAATTATTCTTTATTCAGACTCTCCACAGTTATTTCGGGGAGTAACTGCCATCCTGTTTGAATGTACATTTTATTAACTGTGTTCTGCATGGAGCTGATGGAGCATCTACACAGAACCTTAACAGTACACGTTCTCGCTAGAAGCAGAGGCTCATGCCTATAATCTCAGCATGTTGGGAGGCTGTGGCAAGAGAATTTCCTGAAGCCTTGGGTGTGATACCAACCTGGGCAACTTGGCAATACCTTGTCTCTACATTAAATTAAAAAATTAACTGGGCACTGGTGGCCATGAGTGTGCCAATGCATTTCATTCTGGACAACAGAGGAATATTCCAAATATATATACACACACATACACATGTTTCTATCCTCCATTAGGATCTGAGGACCTATCCAATTTCCAATGAGATTCTTGGTTACCATGCCTTCCCATGACCTCCAGTAACAAGGGATCATTTTTAATAATGCAGGTCATACATTCATGGTGAGAACAGTTTATGACAACTAAGCAGTATGGCTGAAGAGAACAGAAGAGGCTATGTAGGAGCAGTGTCCAACAGACCCATTGAATATCACAGGAAGAACAAAAATAGTTGAAACAAACTCATTAGGTAGGACCATCACAAGGACAGGAGGATGGTTTGCAAGTTTTACACATGACATTCCTTCTGATCTGGGACATATTTATTTACGTGAGAAGCTGCCATTTTTTCTTTTTCCTCCAACTTCTCTGGGATTTCTTCTCAGGTGAGATTATCTAATCAAGTTACAGCTACATTTTGATTATACCTTTACTTATTTCAAAATTAAATGGAATGTATGTATTTTTTGTCAGTCTTACCACCCTCTTGGTAGCCTCTCACTTGCTCTCCTGTTTCCCTAAGGTTCTCTTTGATTTGATTCTTCCACCATCTCCCTGAGGTGAGTCTACTTTGTCATTTAGGATAGTTTTCCTTCTTTACAAATGCAAGATAATTCAGAGGACAGATATCAATTCTGCCTTTGCCCCTCAAGAACAGTGATGTGTCTACAAGTGCACAGAAACCAGTCACCAAACTAAAATAAATTTTTTAGGTTACTAATTTAATAATATAAAGCTTAGACCTAATCAATCCAAAATGTGATGGTCAACTCTCAAAAGTTTGACATAACTCCATTTTAGATGGTGGTGGGGAGGGGGATCTCTGGCCTCTTTGTGTGTTTCCATGTAGCTAAAATAATTTTGAAATGCTGACAAGGTTGGCACCAGTATGCAGCTGTCCAGACTAACTCTGGGAAAGTGGGAGTATGTGCACTAACTCTGTTTTGTTTAATAAAGGAACAAGGAGACTGTGAACCAAGGACAAAGGTAATTCACCACTTTCCAGGACTCCTCTCATTACCCCAAAGTCTGCAAGTCTAAGCCACTTCTTG
>NW_007141008.1:0-770 GCF_000164805.1 Carlito syrichta | reverse complement strand
AGTATGGGTCTCTCCCAGACGCCTGGGAGAGCAGACACTGAGAAAATTGACTTTGGAATACAAACAATGAAAAGTCCCCAGAATGAAGGGTCTCAAAATGCAAATGTAGATATCAAAACAATAATGGAGAGATTAAAAAGAATTGAGGAGACCCGAGAAGAAACTAGGAAGGAGCTGATATCTGAGATAACAGTAATAAAGAATACTGTGAATGAAATAAATAACAAATTGATAAGCATGGAAAGCAGAATTACCCAAGCAGAAGAAAGAATCTCAGAGCTTGAGGACCAAAATATAGAAATAACCCAAACTCTTAAAAACACAGAAAATAAGCTAAAAAAGACAGAACAAAACCTTCGAGAGATGAGTGACTACCTCAAGAGGCCTAACCTAAGAATAATCGGACTCCCTGAGGCAGAAACAGAAACAGAGACCACATTGGAACAAACTTTTCACGAGATCATTCAAGAAATTTCCCTTATCTAATCAGTGATACAAAAATTCAAACACAAGAGATTCAGAGAACCCCCACAAGACAACAAATGAGAAGACCAACTACTAGACACATAATAATTCACCTAAATAAAGTAGGCACAAAAGAAAAAATCCTAAAGGCAGCAAGAGAAAAAGGCCAGATCACCTACCATGGAAGACCAATCAGAATAGCAGCAGATTTATGTGCAGAAACCCTGCAGGCTAGGAGAGCTTGCAGCCCTATCTTCAAAGTTCTAAAAGATAAACAATTTCAACCAAGAATAGCCTACCCAGGC
>NW_007141007.1:0-738 GCF_000164805.1 Carlito syrichta | reverse complement strand
AAAAAGACAGAACAAAAACCTTCAAGAGATGAGCGACTACCTCAAGAGGCCTACCTAAGAATAATCGGACTCCCTGAGGCAGAAAGAGAAACAGAGACCACATTGGAACAAACTTTCCACGAGATCATTCAAGAAAATTTCCATCATCTAATCAGTGATACAAAAATTCAAACACAAGAGATTCAGAGAACCCCCGCAAGACAACAAATGAGAAGACCAACTCCTAGACACATAATAATTCGCCTAAATAAAGTAGGCACAAAAGAAAAAATCCTAAAGGCAGCAAGAGAAAAAGGCCAGATCACCCACCATGGAAGACCAATCAGAATAGCAGCAGATTTATCTGCAGAAACCCTGCAGGCTAGGAGAGCTTGGAGCCCTATCTTCAAAGTCCTAAAGGATAAACAATTTCAACCAAGAATAACCTACCCAGCCAAGCTAAGCTTCATCAGTGAGGGAGAATTAAAATCTTTCCCAGATATCCAATCCCTAAGAACTTATGCAGCCACAAAACCATCTCTACATGAAACACTTAAGAAAGTACTAAACACAGAAGAAAAGGAAAAAAGAACAACGTTCTTCACAAGAGTACAGGGAAAAGAATAAAATATACACGAACCAACCCCAAAAGCAAAAGAAAGACAAAAAAAAAGAAAAAACCAAGTGGAAGAACAATAACTCAATAAGAACTCCATGATAAGGATGAACTCTCACATTTCAATAATTAGTCTGAATGAG
>NW_007141006.1:0-4414 GCF_000164805.1 Carlito syrichta | reverse complement strand
ACAAATTAGAAAACCTGGAAGAAATGTATAAACTACTGGACACATATAACCTACAAAGATTAAACCAGAAGAAATAGAAAACCTGAACAAACCAATAATAAGTAAAAGATTGAATCAGTAATTAAAGTTTCTCAACAAAGAAAACCCCAGGAATGGACTTGCAAAAATTTGGGGGAGGTTGAGTTAGAGTCTCACTCCATTGCCCAGGCTGGAGTGCAGTGGCACACTCAGGGCCACCCCAGTGTCGACCTGTTGGGCTCCAGTGATCCTTCTGTCTCAGTCTTCCAAGTAGCTGGAACTACAGGCATGGACCACCATGCCCGGTGAATTTTTGATTTGTTGTAGAGACAGGTCTCACCAAGTTGCCTGGGCTGGTCTTGAGCCCACAGCCTCAAGAAATCCACTCTCCTTGGCCTCCCAAAGTGCTGGGAATACAGGCTGAGCCAACAAACCCGGCTGACATGCCAATTTTATAAGAATAATACAACAAATACAAATCAATAAATGTGACACACCTCAACAACAGAATAAAGGATAAAAACCACATGATCATCTCAATAGACTAGAAAAAGCATTTGATAAAATTCAACACCCTTTCATGATAAAAAAATCTCAAATTATGTAAAGAAGGAAGATACTGCAACACAACAAAAGCCATGAAAGACTCAAAACAAACAACATATTAAGTAGGAAATAGTTGAAACGTTTCCTCTACAAATTTGACCAAAACAAGGATGTCTACTTTCACCATTCTTATTCAACACAGTCTTAGCCATAGCAATTAAGTGAGAGAAAGGGCATCCGAATTGGAGATAGGGAAGTCAAATTGTCACTCTTTGAAGATGACATGATCGTATGTATGGAAAAACCTAAATAATTCACCAAAAAACTATTTTTTTTTAGTTCTAGTCTCACTCTGTCACCTAAGCTTGAATGCAAGTGACACAATGCTTCCTCACTGCATCCTCAAAATGCTGGGTTCAGGCTATCCTGCCTCAGCCTCCCAAGTAGCTGGGACTACAGACGTGTACTGTATGACAAAGTAGAAACTGGAGAAAACCAAGCCCTTTAGCATATAATCAACTATGTGTGGGAGTACTCATCTGTAGTCCCAGCTACTTGGGAGGCTGAGGCAGGATAGCCTGAACCCAGCATTTTGAGGATGCAGCGAGGAAGCATTGAGTCATAGTTATGTTTTGAAATACCTATACAGTGTATAATGATCAAATCAGGGTACTTTGTATATTCATCACCTCAAAAATTTATCATCAACTCTGGAAACTGCCCTACCACTGAACTTCCTTTAATGTGAGATTACAAACAATGACATTTTATGTTACTTGCAGCTAGGAGCAACCTGATTGATTAAATGATTTTTCAAAGACCAGTTTACATTAGATTGATAGGTTAAAAAGTTAGTTGGTTGACATTTTGGCTGTTCCTATAAAAGTTAAGAGTTCAAAACAACCTGACATAACCAATGATGAAATGGTAAGTCAATTACTTAAAATGCTAAAGGTAATGTTAATCAATAGGAAGTTACAGAATACGATGTCAAAAAACTGAACAAGGGAGTATATTTGTCTTTTAAGCTAACTAATTATTATATTAATAAAGCAAAAAATTGGCTGTTGGCTTCAGAAGTTCTCTTGACAAATTTTCCTTATTACTAATTAGAAATATCTATAAATTCTGTAACCGTATTTTTTCTTGGCTATTATTGAGCTTTTAGAATTATTTATGTCGTTGTGTGCTCTGGTACTGGGTGGTCTTGTTTGCTTGTAGCCTTTAAATATTGAGACAGGCTCTTGCTATGTTAACCAGGCTGCCGAAGGGCTGGGATTACAGGTGCAAGGTACAATGTCTAGCTAAGGTATTTTCTTTAACTATTCATTACCTGGTGATAGATTCTACTGTAAAATTGCTAAAATGAAATTAAGTAAAGTATGACATAATTTTTTTCCCACAACACACTTGATAAAGATACTTATTATTTTGTGGTTTACACATCAACTTGTTTTATTATCTGATTTAGAGCAGTTAAAAAGCTATGGCAGTTGGATTAAAAAAAAAAAAACACTGCAGATATTTTTCTAGTTTAAATGAACAAAGTGCTCATTTTAACCCTGGAAAAAAATGTTCTTGGAAAGCTAAAGATATCAACATTGAACATTTGATTAAAACATTTGAATTAGTTTTAGGGAAAAGAGAATTAATTTTCACTGAACTGACATCAAAACTAAACATTTGTTTGGGGCTTATCAATTGACAAAGAAATTCAATGTATATAATTAAATTTCATCCTTGTGAATAAGTAGACTAGATTTAATCAATTGCTTTTTGTAGGTGACAAAGCTGAGACACAGGAGAAGGAAGTTCCTTGCATAAGAATTTCTCACAACTCAGTGTCAAAGTCATTGAATTGAATATCTATCCTGGCTTGGACATCCCTCTCTCTCTCAATATTTCCACAATGCCCTCTTTGGGAATACACAAGTATAATAAGTTACCCTGTTTATTTAATCATCTTTTGTAGTTTATCAATGTGTTTATTGAATTCTTGCCTCTTTCAACTCAGTGTGGCCTCCTGCAATCTTGATAGTAACTAATTCCTGCATCTAGGGAATCTGCCAAGAGACAATTCGATGACACTCAAGATTGTATGTACTAATAAGGTAACTCTCTTGGTCATTCTTGTTCACTGTCTATTCACTAGTTCTTGTTCAACCTTCAGACATCATGACTGGGGAAATAATCATTCTCCAAGCAGAAGCTATTGTAAATCTCTTGGGTTTATCTTCTCAGAGTAGAAAAAATGCTTCTAAGATGAGAGTGTGATCTCATGAATAAATAGTCACAGACAGGCATTTTAGAGAGATTATTCAGGAGGTTTTTGAGACATGTTCATTAACAGGCTCTACTGAAAAGTCAACAGATACATATTAAACATGTCCTAGGATGTAAAAGCCACTAAGCAGTATGAGGAATACTGATTTCATCTTTCCAGTGAAAGTTTTGTTGTTCTGAGTCTTTATAATTATATTGAAATATTAACCAGAGTAGGGACTAGGGGAAAATTGAGGTTTTGTAAATTTAATTTTTTTAATTAAAGTCTCATAATGGCTTTAGATAGTATGACAGACGTATTTATTGCACCTTTTTTATATTCCACAATTTGTCAGCAATTAAAATTTTCAGTTGTCACACCAGTTTAGTCAACTATAAAAGAAAATGCGAATGTATAAGAACAGATTTCAGATGATATTCTTAGGGCAAAGACTGCTTAAAGATTTCTTGCATTACTAAGCATTATGTACTACTAGGCATGGTCTAAGGTAGTTGAAAATGGCCAATTCGGAACCTCTGAAGCTGGAGGATATCACTGCTGTCCCTCCAGCTGTAACAGGGATTGCCCATATATATTTTTTTATTATAAAGGTGTGGGGTACAATTCAGGGTTAGGGATACAAACACTAATTATGCAGGTACCCTTGTTGATGAGGCATACACCTCCTTCCCCTAAGTTTTAACTGCCAATCCCAACCCCCTTCCCTGACAGTTTCCCTCAACTGCCAATCCCTTTCTTATAGCATTATAATTGTTCAATACAATTATTTGAGTTCCTTAAGGAAAGTTTTGTTGTTCCGAGTCTTTATAATTATATTGAAATAATATATTTGAGTTCCTTAAGGAACTCAAATCATTCTAAAAAAAGAATACCTGCACACATATGTTTTTTTCAGCTCTATTCACAATAACAAAACCATGGAACCAATCATGCTGCCCATCAAAGCTAGACTGGATAAAAAAATGTGGTACATATACAAGATGGAATATTATGCAGCCATAAAGAAGGACAAACATATGGACTTCACAGCAATTTGGATGGATTTAGGGTCTATCATACTCAGTGATTTATCACAGAAACAAAGAACAGAGTACCATATGTTGTCACTAATATGTCCATCTTCTAAATGTCATGCATGCTATTCTTGAGAAGGCATGACAACCCCATTGAGCTTTGAGTTTGAAAAGACACATCATCAAATGATCTGCCTCAGTGTTTCACAAAGTGTGGTCCCTATCACCTGGGAATTTGTTTTTGAAATGCAAATTAACCCCAGCCTTACTGATTTGCAGCTCTGGAGGTGGAGTCCAGCATTCTGCCTTAACTAGCCCTTTAGGTGATTCCAATGCATGCTAAAAATGTTAGCACTGATTTGCAAGAATCATAAAACTTTCACCTAAAAATATTTTAATCATGCTGATAGTCCTCAATTCTGAAGATAGAATGAGAGTGCACAGGCACACCTCAGAGATATTGTGGACTTGGTTCCAGATCACCACAGTAAATCAAATATGACACTAAAGTAAGTCATACAAATTATGGAGTTTCCCTGTGCATACACAAGTT
>NW_007141005.1:0-758 GCF_000164805.1 Carlito syrichta | reverse complement strand
TACTACAGAATTGCCTAATTAGTTCCAAAAGTGAAATAATCTAGAGACTTAAAGTGTAGTTGGAGTAAAAAGCATAAGTTTTAACTACTCATGGATCCTTGAACCTATCATAATTCCTGCCATCTTTTACACCTTTGATCTAGATTCAGCCTCCTGTGGCAATAAAAAAAATCCTAAAATCAATTGCGGAAGTAGGTAGCATGCAGGTGTTTCTCCTCAAGCCAAATGATCTCTATTACCCAGTGAAACACTTTTCTGGCAAAACAAAACTAAACTAAACTGAACAGAAACTCCAGAGCAGGATTTTGACTTCCTTGGAGTACTGCCAGCCTTTGCTCCCTGAACTGACAAAAATGATCATACCTCATTCTGTTACATATTTGGGCAATAGACTTTCAACATACACGCTTGTGTTTTCTTTTTAAATTCACTGGGAGATACTGAGGTTTTCTTTAGCTTCCTTCAAAGTCAACTTGGCAATGTATTTTCTTCGTAAAAGTGTTTTACTTACTTCCACATCCATAAATAGATCAGTAAATCAATAAATGAAAAGGAAGTGTGGTTTTAGACGCAGTTGGTTTAACTAAAACTGTTTGAATTATTGGATATATCTGCCACCTGTCCATGGCAAAAATGGGGAAAGCCAGATTAGTTTATAATTTTATCAGTATGAATAAAGGAAATGTTGATATCTGACTTAACTAACTCTTATATAGAAATAATCGACACAGACCATGTGAAAGCCTTTTACAGGTTAG
>NW_007141004.1:0-1070 GCF_000164805.1 Carlito syrichta | reverse complement strand
TTCTCATGACCTCAATCCCCAAAAAACTTCAGGTCATCTTGCTATGGGATAAACACGAATCATGGTGTTTTCGAGCATGAATCTGAAAAAAGGAGTCCTTATTTACAGGCAACTACATGACCTTTTGCCTAGAAAGAATCAGGAATCTCGGTTACACGAGTCCTCAATCCCAAAAATCTACAGAGCATCTTGGAAAGTGCTAAAAAGAATCAGAGTTTTGAAGCAGGATGTATCTAATGAGAGTCCTAATATACAGGAAAATACACAGCCCCTTGCCAAGGAAGAAAAAGAATCGGGGTTATAGCAATCCTCAGTCCTAAATATCAACAGACCATCTTCTGTAGACTAAACAAGTATCAGGGTTTAGAAGCTGGAACATAGGTAATTGCAGTACTCATATGCAGAATCTAGTGATCTCTACCTAGGGAGAACTAAGAAACCTCTTTTAAACGATTGCTCCATCACAATATCTACATGACATCTTGCTAATGGCAAAACAACAATCAGGGTTTCCAAACAGGATTCTGGAGAAAGGGAGTCCCCATATACAGGACATTACACGGCCCCTCGCTAACAAAGAATAAGGAATCTGTGATACACTAGTCCACAATCCGAAAAATTCTCAGGATGTCTTCCTGTGGTATAAACAAGAATCAATGCTTCAGGCTCGTCTCATATTTCAGAGATATTTGGCTTGTGGGTGTTATGGATCAGACATTTCAGGACTCCAGCAACCTTCTGGTACTCTTGAGAGTTGTAATCTGGTATCTGGTAGTACAAATCGCTTAAGTTCCTCAGGACAATTAAGGCCAGATTCCCGGAAGAAAAAATCATCCTGCCATACTTTGACGTAACTTTGGTCTTAAGATGAAGCTGGCAATTCTTAAATTTCCGTTTTTACTTTATTTTCAGAGGGGCTGAGAGTTTTGCACTTGCCCAATATTTAATAAGAATTATTAAAATGTAACCAGGATTCATGAATTCCATGTCCCTAGGAAACATCTGGGCATATGCATTTTTGTACACAAAGTTTTGGTATCCACATAGACAGGGAAAATCAGGGAATCTTG
>NW_007141003.1:0-684 GCF_000164805.1 Carlito syrichta | reverse complement strand
TTCTTCTGCTTGAGGTAATTCTGCTTTCCATGCTTATCAATTTGTTATTTATTTCATTCACAGTATTCTTTATTACTGTTATCTCAGATATCAGCTCCCTCCTAGGTTCTTCTTGTGTCTCCTCAATTCTTTTTAGTCTCTCCATTATTGTTTTGATATCTACATTTGGCATTTTTGAGACCGTTCATTCTGGGGACTTTTCATTGTTTTGTATTCCAAAGTCAGTTTTTCTCAGTGTCTGCTCTCCCAGGCGTCTGGGAGAGACCCATACTCTTCTTTTGGTTTTTCTTCATTTCTGTAGATTTTTCTCCCTTTACCCCTTTCCCTCCCCCTCTTCAATTCTGTTTTTGAGGGAAGGTGGGGTTGCTTTTATTTCTCTTCTGCAATGACCTGTTCTTCCTTATGAGGGTCTTCTGGTTTTGTTCACTTTTCCCTCTGCTTTACAGTTTGTCTATTCAGCAGTTTGCAGTCTTGGTCCCCGCTCGCGGTGAACGTTTCGAGGCGGCAGAGCTCCACGGTGGCTTGAGATCGAGGGTGGGGGGGCGTGACGGGACGGCCCAGCGGGGCCCGCGCGAGGAGAGGGCTCCGGGCCGGAAAGGGGTGCACGCGGCGCTGGGCTGCAGGCGTCCCCCCGGCGCGGGCTGGAGGCTGCGGCGCGTCGGCCCGGAGGCGCCACGGCCGGGG
>NW_007141002.1:0-2309 GCF_000164805.1 Carlito syrichta | reverse complement strand
TCCAAAGTGCTGAGATTACAGGCGTGAGCCACTGTGCCAGGCTTGGAGTTTTCTCTCAATTACATGAACAATATTCAGACCACCTCTCAGCACACAGGGGAACAACAGCCAGGAGGTCTGTCTGATGGAGGTGGAGATACCTTGCAGGAGTGAGAGAAATTGGGACTCAAATTTGGCCTTGGAGGAAGAAAGAGAGAACTTTGACGAGCATGCAGGCCCTGGAGAGTGGTGGAGAGGGCCTTCTAGGGAACATGGGCTGTGAGCAGGATGGCTAGGGCGCAGTCCTTGAGCCATCAAGGGCCCAGTAGCTGGGTGTTGGGGGGAGGAGTGGGGGACAGAGAGACTATAAGTGCTCAGTCTGGGTCTGCACTGAGTGGGGCTTTCCATGATGACTTGAGGAATCTGTGCTTGGACGTGAATGCAGGTCTGTCCTGAATGCACTGGGTAGCCGTGAAGGGAGTTCTGTTAGGAAATGTGTCTGGAAGAGGTGCTTTTGCAGAAGACTTTGCCATCTGTTAGTTTACCTGCCTGCGGGGCGGGACCCTTCTCTGTGTGCTATCTTGTCAGGCTGTCTCCACTCACCAGAGTCTTGGGCAGGCTTTGAAAGTGAAACAGTGTTCCCTGGTCAGGGAGGGGCTGGGGTGGGTTATTTTGTCTTCCCTGTGGGAAAGAGCTAGAATCATTTTGTTCTGTGGAAAGTTTTGTGAGCTTCTGCCTTAACTCCAGGGGCTTTGTTTTTGTTTTTGCCTAAAAGCCACAGATGAAAAACTATGCTTCAGGCAAGGGAGAGGGCTGGAGAAAAAAGGTGGTCATTGTTCATGGTGGGTGAGCAGGTAACAGCATCATTGTTCCACACTGGTGAGCACCGATGTCCCACCAGCCACTCAAACCCCTGAAAGTCAGAGTTTCCAGGCCTTGGAGTGGGTGCCCCGGGCATACTGCCATTGTCAGGTAATTTTCCTGCTCAGATCCCTCCAGTGCTGGCCAGACCAGGATCAACCTTCCCCAGAACCCACTCAAGGTTAGTGCCTAAGTCTTTCACACAGGCATACCTGTGTGTAGATGCGCTTTTGCTGGCTGCTGGGGAAGGGGTGGCTTTTTTGTGATTATTTGTGGGAGGAAGCCTGACTTGTGAATCTGGGGTTTGCCTTGACAAGGATCCAGCTCTTTCCTCCCAGTCTGTCCCCTGTCCCCTGTGCTGAGGTCCCTGTCTTACTTGTAGTCACTCCCCTTGCAGGTCTGAAACTGTGCCAACAGGGATGGTCTATTTTGTTTCTGTGGGGGAGCGCGGGATACTATTTTCATTTGATTTATTTTGGTTCCTGATGATCCCCAGGCTGATGTACTAACGGACAGAAGTTGGCAGCAGCCTCACAAGGGAGGTGGACAGAGCACCTGGCTATAGGGCCTTTGTATTGGGAGCCAACATCTATAGCTACATGGCTGAGGCCTGTAAAGGCCCATCTGGAAGATCGCCTCTGACATAGGATATCAGTTATACCTATGATATTGGCATGTGATTGAGAGGACAACAATAGATTTAGGTTAAGAGCATGCTATTGAGAGACCCAAGAAACCAAGAAACCTATTTGCTGTAAAAGTAGCGTTTAGTTCACTATATTTTATATATCCCCTCCTCATGTTTACTATATATTTTGTGTATTCCTACCTCATGTATTTTATGACTACCTCATGTATTTTATGAAATCTTAGTACTTTGAATCCTACCTCAGACCCCGTAGAATTAGGCATATGTCGGGTTTTAAGCAGTGTTTGTATTTAGAATCCTCATTGTCAAACCCAAACCAGTAGGCTAACTTATGCTTTTACAACGGGATGTAAAGGATAAAGCGATAAGCCTCTTTCAAACATTCCTACAAGGTGGCACCAGACTTAGAGGAGCCACCTCCTCTCTAGGTGGGCTTTATCACCGGTTTATATCTCAGTGATAATTTACAGCAGTGGCTATGTAAACCTGCAGGGAACAAAGACCTTTATAAAAGTAACTGCCTTGCTATTATAAGCTTGCTATTATAAATTCCCAGAATTATTATATGATTTTCTACCCCACATTCACTGTATGTGTTTGCAGCATTCATATTTAAAACTTTGTTAAGTTTGGCTTTTGTTGTCCCAAATGACTATGCAAAAGTTAAGCAAACAAGCTTTCCTAAGTAAGCCTTGGGCTGGATCGGTAAACTAAAAGGGCTAATGTAACCCTTTGTCTGCCAGCCCAGGTTACTTCATAAACTGAGATTGTATGGACCTAACTTATCTAACATTTCACTCGACCCATTACGTGGGTTTCG
>NW_007141001.1:0-1020 GCF_000164805.1 Carlito syrichta | reverse complement strand
TTTATTGTCAAGGTGGGGAAGCGGAGGGCTAAATTTTGGTTCCTCTGCAGTCACTATCCATACTTAGGTTTCCTTCCTGAGACAGTCTCACTGCCACTTCTTGATCTGTTCTTGTTCTTCCATGGGTGTTTTTGTTTGTTTGTTTGTTTGTTTTGAGTCAGGTCTCACTCTGTCGCCCAGGCTGGAGCACAGTGATACAAGCACGGCTCACTGCAGCCCTGAGCTCAGCCTGTAATCCCACACCTTTGGGAGACTGAGGTGAGGGGATTGCCTGAGCCTGCGGGTTCAACACCCACCTGGGCAACTTGGCAAGACCTCATCTCTACAATAAATCAAAAATCAGCCGGGCGTGGTAGCACGCGCCTGTAGTTCCAGCTCCTTGGAAGGCTGAGGCAGAAGGATCGCCGGAGCCCAGCAGGTCGAGGCTGCGGTGACTGGGAGCGGCCACTGCACTCCAGTCTGGGCAACAGAGTGAGACTCCAACTCAAAAAAAAAAAAAAAAAGAGAGAGATCCTTCTGCCTCAGTAGCTGGGAATACAGGCATGCACCACATCTGGCTAATTTAAAAAAAATTTTTGTAGAGATGAGGCTGGTCTCAAACTCCTGGGCTCAAGTAATCCTCCTGCCTTGGCCTACCAAAGTGCTGGGATTACAGGCGTGAGCCATTGTGCTGGGCCCCATGGGTGCTTTAATGCTTCCTCTGTGTCTGTGTCTCATATGGTTGGTCATCTCAGATATTTTTAGAAGGAATGTGGGAAAAACAGCAGCTCCCAGGTATCATCATATCTTGCTCCAGTCGCCATCTGACTTCTTTTGTGCTATCTGCCAATGGCCCCTCACAGGAAGGGGCCGCTGATCATATGTGATTGCACCAGGTCCTGTTGGTCACTGGGAAGGGGAGGCAGAGGGGTGCCGGGGAAAGCAACAAAAAGCCAGCTTAAAGGCTGGTGAGGCAGCAAGGTTTGGAGGAGAGGGAGAAGATGCCAAAAAGCTTAACAAGAGAAGCCAGGAGGAGAGATC
>NW_007141000.1:0-892 GCF_000164805.1 Carlito syrichta | reverse complement strand
ACAGAGTGAGACTCCAACTCAAAAAAAAAAAAAAAAAAGAGAGAGATCATCTGCTCAGTAGCTGGGAATACAGGCATGCACCACATCTGGCTAATTTAAAAAAAATTTTGTAGAGATGAGGCTGGTCTCAAACTCCTGGGCTCAAGTAATCCTCCTGCCTTGGCCTACCAAAGTGCTGGGATTACAGGCGTGAGCCATTGTGCTGGGCCCCATGGGTGCTTTAATGCTTCCTCTGTGTCTGTGTCTCATATGGTTGGTCATCTCAGATATTTTTAGAAGGAATGTGGGAAAAACAGCAGCTCCCAGGTATCATCATATCTTGCTCCAGTCGCCATCTGACTTCTTTTGTGCTATCTGCCAATGGCCCCTCACAGGAAGGGGCCGCTGATCATATGTGATTGCACCAGGTCCTGTTGGTCACTGGGAAGGGGAGGCCAGAGGGGTGCCGGGAAAGCAACAAAAAGCCAGCTTAAAGGCTGGTGAGGCAGCAAGGTTGGAGGAGAGGGAGAAGATGCCAAAAAGCTTAACAAGAGAAGCCAGGAGGAGAGATCATAGATTAGAGTGATCAAGAGGGAGCAGTGCAGGAGCCATGGGACTTCCATTGGAGGCCTCGGCTTGTCATCTGTAAAATGGGAACAGCAGGGCTGTAGTCAGGATTTAATATCTGCGATGTGCTTAGCAGGTGGTAAAGCATAGCTGTTGGCTAATCTTAAGCTCGATGGTGCTGCCTGCTTCCCCAGGATGATCGTGAGACAGGGCAGGTAAAGCATGTTGTAGACTGGGTATGTGAATGTTTTTGCTGCTGTTATTATTTTTTCGCTGCTGTTGTTATCATGCCACTCTTGCAGTCCTTTGCAACCACTGTCCTGCCTTGTGCTGATGAGCTGCCAGA
>NW_007140999.1:0-692 GCF_000164805.1 Carlito syrichta | reverse complement strand
TCCTCTGTGTCTGTGTCTCATATGGTTGGTCATCTCAGATATTTTTAGAAGGAATGTGGGAAAAACAGCAGCTCCCAGGTATCATCATATCTTGCTCCAGTTGCCATCTGACTTCTTTTGTGCTATCTGCCAATGGCCCCTCACAGGAAGGGGCCGCTGATCATATGTGATTGCACCAGGTCCTGTTGGTCACTGGGAAGGGGAGGCCAGAGGGGTGCCGGGAAAGCAACAAAAAGCCAGCTTAAAGGCTGGTGAGGCAGCAAGGTTGGAGGAGAGGGAGAAGATGCCAAAAAGCTTAACAAGAGAAGCCAGGAGGAGAGATCATAGATTAGAGTGATCAAGAGGGAGCAGTGCAGGAGCCATGGGACTTCCATTGGAGGCCTCGGCTTGTCATCTGTAAAATGGGAACAGCAGGGCTGTAGTCAGGATTTAATATCTGCGATGTGCTTAGCAGGTGGTAAAGCATAGCTGTTGGCTAATCTTAAGCTCGATGGTGCTGCCTGCTTCCCCAGGATGATCGTGAGACAGGGCAGGTAAAGCATGTTGTAGACTGGGTATGTGAATGTTTTTGCTGCTGTTATTATTTTTTCGCTGCTGTTGTTATCATGCCACTCTTGCAGTCCTTGCAACCACTGTCCTGCCTTGGTGCTGATGAGCTGCCAGAAGGAGGCGAGGATCCCCGGGGTTCTGTT
>NW_007140998.1:0-764 GCF_000164805.1 Carlito syrichta | reverse complement strand
GAGACTCAGACTGGAGCAGGAAAGTAGTAAGAGCTTTTCAGTGGGAATGTAGATAACCTTAGAGTGGGGGCGGAGGGAAACTCCCCAGAGGTAGGCCAGAGTCAGGGTGGATGAACCCAAAGGATAGAAGCAGGGAGGGTTGTGGGAGCCATGGTGGGACTCCAAAACATTCATGCTGTGGCTCAGGCTTGGGGGTCCACACTGGATCTGGGGATGAGGTGGGATAGTGGGGTCATCGTTCTGCCAGTGCTCCTTCCTCCTGTCTTCTCTCCCTCTGACCCCTTGGTGGTTTCTCTCTGCCAGCCCCCCCACTCCCTGGCCTGTTTTGTTTGCTCAATGGCACTGTCTCTCCATACCTGGAAAGCATTCCTTTCCCTCCAGTGACCAGCTAGCAGGGCTGGGTGTGGGCTGAGGCTCAGGGCTGGGGTTCTGCTCCCCGGAACCTCACTCAGCCTGGAGTCTGTCCCTGGTATCCGTGCCATTTTGTTCTTAGATTCCTCATTTATCTTCCCCAACCCCCATCACGGCTGCCTCCCTCCGCCTGGAAGATTACAGACACTGAATCAGCAGCCAGCTCCAGTGTTCTGCTGACAGGGAACTTTCTGCTCTGAGGGATCCTGGGTGGGATCAGGACCCCTCCTGGGGCCTGGGGACCTGGGGTAGGGAAGAGGAAGGACTGGGAAGAAGAACAGGTGGATGAGGAGGGAGAGATGAAGGCAGAAGGGAAAGAAGAGGGCAGGAAGATGGAGAGAGAAAGGGAGAGA
>NW_007140997.1:0-767 GCF_000164805.1 Carlito syrichta | reverse complement strand
ATCACCTAATAGAGTTAGTTCAGCGATAGTTATCTAATGCCCTGGACCCTGCCAGGATGAGAAAAGGGAAAAATTTCATTTAAAACTTTTTGACTTTCTTCCTCTGTGCCAGCAGTTGAGACTAGGACAGTCATTCTAGCCTCAGCTTTAATGCGTTCTCATGTCTTAGACATAAATATGGTAAAAAGGAGCTGCTGAAAATCATCCCAGGTAGGACAATGAGTGTGCATGACTGATTTTACCAGGGAGGTGAAAACCTGAGGTTTTTCCAATAAAGGCAGATTTTGAGCTTTTTAATTGTACAAATCAGAGGTAGAAAAGGGAACATACACCAAGAAGAACTGTTCATCCTGGTCCATCCCCCATAGAGAGTAAAATTCCCAGAGAGAAAAAATAAAAGCATCTGGTTATGTCCAGAACTGGAGGCAAGAGCCAAGAGGTGGGGAGGGCAGGGGAGAGGTGAAAGAAGTGACAGAGGTTGAGGAAGTCCGATTGTAGGGAGAAGAAAGGTGAGGGTCTGAGTCAGAATGAGAATGAGAGGTGACTAGGTGTTCCAGAGGGTCCTCAGTAGTAGGAGGCAAGACAGGATAGAGTTTAGGGGGAGGCTTAGAAATGGTCAAATCAGAGGAAGACAGTGGGGAAGACTAACATGAGAGGACAAAGAGACTAAGAGTCAAATATAAAGGCAAGGGTCCTGAGTTTTAGAGAACATACCATCAACAAAGGAGGGAGTTTGCAACGAATTCAACCATTATCTGATATAGAAA
>NW_007140996.1:0-4083 GCF_000164805.1 Carlito syrichta | reverse complement strand
GCAGATTCATTATCATCAATCTGAAAAGGGCACTAAAAACTATTAAGCAAGGTAATATTTCCATATCAAGCTTGCTCTCCCACTCCTGGTAAAAACTATTTCTTACTTTTCTCTCAGTCTTAAATTTCCTCTCCTGTCCATCCCCATCTCGCTATACACACATTTTCATTTGATGGCCTTGCTAGATGCAGCATTACCAAAATAAAAGTAATAAGCATAAGCTCTCTCTTATCTTCCAATCACAAAGTCTGTGAGCCTAGAAGTATCTCCTCATCTGTTCTCTATCTTTCTTCCTGTCACATTGAAAATAATTCCACTCTACCTGTTCTTGGGATCCCATTTATTTTCCTACAAAATTATGTTCATTTACTTATACCCTCTCTTTCCCATATCATGAATATATTCCTCTCTATAGGATTATTTGCATTAACCAGTACACATACTTTGTTCTATTGGATTTCTTAAAAGAATGTCTCTCTTAACTTCTTAATGACTACCCAACTGCCCTGTTATTCTTCTGCTATATATAACTCGATGTTCCCAAGCTGTTACTTATTTAAACTGTCTTTTTTCCCCCTTCTATGTGTTTTGTTGTTCATACTAAGAAAGTTTTAATATATACATTTGGTCTTTTAATTATTTTAATCTATTTTAGTAGCTTTATGGGCATACAAATAGTGTTTGGTTACATAGATGCAGTGCATAGTGGCAAAGAGGTATGGGCTTGAGTCTTTAATTACTCTTTAGACTATTTAAAGTGCTTTTCAACCTCTGTCTTCCACTGTCATTTACTTTTGTCAGGAACCTTCATGTTGTCAAATTCAAAAGACAGTCTTTGGTCCTCATCATACTCAAAGTTTCAATAGCATTCTATATTCCCTACTTCCCCTTTAAAGCACTTTTTTCTTTTGCTTCAGACATCATTTTAGATATCCTGCTATTCCTCTGGTCCCTCGGATTTGACAGCTCCTTGTATTCGATTACTTCCTCAAACAGTATAGATCTTTAGGACTATGTCACAAGTGATCCTGTCTTTCTACATATTTTAAATGATGTAATAATCTATCCAACTTCTTTTAATAGTCTTTATAGTATCTACATGCTGATGATTCTTCAGTTATTTCAACTATTAACACATCCATCAAGACACTTCTAAATTTTCTGAAATGTACTATTTCATAGCTGAACTCTCATTTTTTTCTTTTCAAACCTCTGTATTTTCACATGATGTCAAATATTATAATGTATCCTCTTCTCATGTTATTCAAGCACAGAAAATTGGAAATCATTCTTTATTCTTTCAGTTTTCTTGCTTTCCACATCAAATTTTCATTGGATATAGAAGGTTTTATCTTCAAAGATATCTTGTATCTGTTTAGTTCCCTACCATCACTATGGTCCAAGTATCCACCATCTTTCATCCAGACTCCTGTGGTAGCCTTCTAACTAAAATTTATATTTTCTTCAATCCATCTACCTAAGACAGAATGTGTGGGCCACTTAAAATATAAATTGTGTCAGGTAACTTACAACTTTTCACAACTATCCATCATTGGTAGGTGTCCTATGTGAGTAAAGCTGCCTGTGGGTAAATAGGGTGAAACGTCAGAGACAGCCAGCCCAGCCTAGAGGCAGAAGCTGTTAATTGGTCCCAGCAGATGTTTCCCTAATAGTATGTATGTTTAAGTCACCAAATATAACAAGAGAATACAAAAATCTGTGTGTGGCCAGGCTCGGTGGCTCAGCCTGTAATACCGCGCTTTGGGAGGCCGAGGTGAGTGGATTGCCTGAGCCCGCAGGTTCGAGACCCGCCTGGGCAACTTGGCAAGACCTCATCTCTACAATAAATCAAAAAAAAATTAGCCGGATGTGGTAGCACGCACCTGTGTTCCAGCTACTTCGAAGGTCTATGCGGGAGGATCGCTGGAGCCCAGCAGGTCGAGGTTGCAGTGGCCGGGAGCGTCCACTGCACTCCAGTCTGGTTGACAGAGTGAGACACCAACTCAAAAAAATAAAAAAGAAAAACCAAAATCTGTGTGTTTGTGGGTGTTTGTGTGCGTGCACACACGTGCATGTGTGTGTATGTTTGAAATCTTCAAAGTTTTAAATGTTGGCTCTCATTTTAAAAAACACTGTGTGCTTAAAACAAAACATACCTTCATTCTAGAGTAGGCTGAATGGTTGCCAATTTATATTTTCTGCAGAAAAGATCTAGTTTCTCCTTATTTTCTCAATTATATTCTGTTTGTTCGCTTTTTCTGTTAACACTCTATAGCTGAGTTTCACTGATAATGATTTTTCTGGACTACTCATCAAGTTCTTCCTTAATGTGAGGCTGTTCCTTTTCCTCAGGTTGAACACATAATTATTCCAATTTCCATGGGAGTGGGACCATCTTTAATTGGGTGCGATAAGACATCTTTATTCTATCTCATTGAATCTTATTTTTATTTTCTTTTTGACTTCACAGTGTTTTTTATATTTGTGATTACACCTGCATGGCTTGGAATCTACTGCACTTGAAGGTAATGTAACTCACTATATCACTATTACCTTTTATTATATTTAAGTAGTTTTCCCAATAAATCATTGAAATAATTTAAAAATAGTAGGACCAAGTAAATATTGACATTAGAATAATTATTCTAAGTCCGGCTGGGTGGCTCAGCGTGTAATCCCACGCCTTTGGGAGGCTGAGGTGAGTGGATTGCCTGAGCCCATGGATTCAAGACCCTCCTGGGCAACGTGCCGAGACCTCATCTCTACAATGAATAAAAAATTAGCCGGGCGTGGTAGTACACGGCTGCAGTTCCAGCTACTTGGAAGGCTGAGGCGGAAGGATGGCCGGAGGCCAGCAAGTCGAGGATGCGGTGGCCGGGAGCGGCCACTGCATTCCAGTCTGGGTGACAGTGAGACTCCAACTCAAAAAAAACAAAAAGAAGAAGAATTATTCTATATGCCATATTATAATAGTATATAGTATTGATAGTATAATTATTTGTCACAAGTTTTTTTATACTACCATTCATAAATTATCTCATGTGATTTTCTTCTCAACCCAATAAGATAAACATTGTTAGCCCTAATTTTAGATCTGAGGAAACCAACTCTTGCAGAAGATAAGATAATTTATGTCAGGGGTGTAATATACATGGAATTTGTTTGACTTCAAGGAATTATATAGTCATTGAACAATGTCAGGTTTTGTAGTTCAAAAGTCATGAGCTCAAATCCCTGTTCCATTAAATTATTAGCCATTTAAATAGAGCTTCAGTTTCCTCATTTAAAACATGGAGATAAAACCATAAGTACTTATAAGGTTTTATAAGATATAAAGAAGACATGTAAAAAGAATTATTTAGTAAATTGTTTATCAGTTTGTAGTCTATAAAGTGTAATTAATAAACATTAAAGCTGAGTTTGTTAATTTTTCAGAAAGTTATATAGTTTCTTAGAATCAAAGTTTGACCAGAAATTAGGCCTTTTGAATTTCTAGTTGGTGTGCTTCTTCAAATATTATTATCTGTATTAAATTTTGGGTATTCCTTATTTGGAAGAAAGTGTGGTGATTTCTGAAAGAACTAGAAATTGACCTTTCATATGACCCAGCAATTCCCTATTGGGAGTATGCTGGGAGGAACTCAAATCATTCTGCAAAAAAGATACCTGAACACACGTTTGTTGCCACTCTATTCACAAGAGCAAAAACATGGAACCAACCATGTTGCCCATCAAAGCTGGACTGGATTTAAAAAATGAGGTAAATATACACAATGGAATATTGTACAGTCATAAAGAAGGACAAACATATGGACTTCGTAGCAACTTGGATGGATTTAGAGATGGTCATACTCAGTGATCTATCACAGAAACAAAGAACAGAGTACCATATGTTCTCACTCATAAGTGGACCTTGTACAATTATAATACTATAAGAAAGGGATTAGCAGTAGTGGGAGACTGTCACGGGTGGGACTGGCAGTTGAGAGAAACTGGAAGGGGAGGGAGGGGCACACCTCATCAAAAAGGGTACCTGTATAATCAGCGTTTGTAACCTAACTCTGATTTGTATGTCACGTCTTT
>NW_007140995.1:0-4942 GCF_000164805.1 Carlito syrichta | reverse complement strand
TTATTGATAATTGCCACTATGACTGGAGTTAGGTGGTATATCAGTGTGGTTTTGACTTGCATCTCCCTGATGATTAGTGAGGTTGAACATTTCTTCATGTGTCTGTTGGCTGCTCAGATGTCTTCCTTTGAGAAGTGTCTGTTCATATCTTTTGCCCATTTTATAATGGGGTTGTTTGTTTTTTTCTTTTCAACACATTTGAGTTCCTTGTAGATCTAAGATGTTAATTCTTTTTCAGATCTGTAGTTGGCAAATACTTTTTTCCAGTCTGTAGGCTGTCTCCCTGCTCTCTTGATGGTTTCTTTGACTTTGCAGAAGCTTGTCAGTTTAATGAGGTCCCACTTGTCTATGTTATCTCTTATGGCCTGTGTGTTTCGGGTTTTGTTCAGGAATTGGATGCCAGTTCCAATTTCCATGAGGGTATATCCTTCATTTTCTAAGGTTCTTATGGTTTGAGGTTTTACATTTAGGTCTCTGATCTATTTAGAGCTAATTTTTGTGTATGGGGATAGATAGGGCAATCTACAGATTTAATGCAATGCACATCAAACTGCCAACAACATTCTTCTGAGACCTAGAAAAAACAACACAGGAATTCATATGGAAACACAAACAACCAAGAATAGCCAGAACAATCCTCAGCAAAAAAAACCAAAAAAACAAAAAACCCCAAAACAGGTGGTATCACATGACCAGACTTCAAACTTTACTACCAAAGCTACAATAATCAAAACAGCTTGGTATTGGTACAGGAACAGGCATATAGACCAATGGAATAGAATTGAAATTCCAGAATCTAAATCAACTTCTCAACCAACTCATCTTCAACAACGTCATCACCACCTACCGCTGGGGAGAGGAGAACCTATTCAGTAAATGGTGCTGGGAAAACTGGTTGACCACATGCAGAAGATTGATACAGAACCCCTATATATACACTACATATATTTTAAACAGAAAGAAAACGGAAGTTCTGGTAAGATGGCGATGGCATAGGTGGAATTGTGAAATTCTCCACATGTTAGTTCCCAAAAAGACTCTTACTTTTCTTCCCCCAACCCCTCCTCACCACCAGCCACTCTGGTCTGAGGCCCGGGGACCCTCGTTCCCACACAGGGCCAGATTTTGCAGTTCCTGGCTGTTGCTGCACTATATGTGGCCCCCACCCATGGCATGGGAATCTCGGCTCCCCTCCCCGGCTACATCGTCTCACCCAGCGCCAAGCCACCAGTCACGTAGGGAGGCTCTAGGCATCCGCTCCTCAGAGATACCAGCTCTATTTCTGGCTGAAGTACCCTGTGAGGGGCCCAAAGCCACTCTCACTTCTCATCACCTGCCCTTTGGAGCTCTGGGCCCACCCTGGCTGAGGTACCCAGCATATGACCCCATGCTTATGTAAGGGAACAGCATATCTTAAGGAAATGCTGATTGGCCTTTCTCAACTCTAGAGGAGGGAACCCCCAGCTTCCTCCTCCACACCAGCCTGCTGGTGGCACACTGGATCCAGTCCCAACTGTGCAGTTGATGCCCGGTGCCTCTCACGCCACCACAGCCCATTACAGATGATCGCCCAGGGACCTAGATGAGCAAAGAAAAAGGATCCATGAAAGAGAATCTGCCCACCTTGGCCATTTTCCAGGAGAGATTTGCATTGCTCCCCCCACCTATGAGCAGCCTACACCTTGGCTCCTAAGGTAACGTTGCTAAACTGGAGACAAATCCCCTCCCCTTCGCTGAATCAGATTCAGGCAACTCAGCATCGCAGACCTCTCAGGCAGCAGGCTAAAAGAACAAACCCAAGCTACGAGTTAATCTAGCTGCCAGCAATGAAAGCAAAGGGGAGAGGCTGGAGATCAGAGCAGAAGAGCTTTAGACACTCAGGAAAGATTCCAGAGCTAGTGTGATTTCTTATTTTGACTTTCGATTTTATCATTTTGATGGTTTGTTTTGCTCACCTTTCTTTGCCTTTTTACTTAGACTATCTGTTTGTGTTGGGGAAAATGCATCAAAAGGCATGATTTTATTGGACTGTCTTTGTGTGGTGGCTGGTATGCTTTAGGGAATTTTGCTTGTGTGTCTTTTTCACTTCTCTCTGGCTTTGTGTCTCTTTTTCACCTGTTAGTTGGTATGTATGTCTTTTATCCCTCTCACTCTTCTCTTTTTCTAATTTACTATTGATCCCCCCCTTCCTCCATTATTTTCCTCTTTCATACCTCCTTTTGTTCCAGGGACCAAACCTACATTCCGCTGCACAGACAGACTGTAAGGCAGTGGGAAATAGGTTCCAGTGTGCCCATACACCTATTAGTGGATGCTGGAATCAGCAGATAGATTCTGAATCACAGCTTCCCCCTCAACGAAACCTCAAAACTGCAAAAAGTACAGCCCCCAGCTCACAATCCAGCCTCAAAAGTGAACAAAGCCAGAGGACCCTCATAAGGAAGAAACAGGAGATTGCATAAGCGAAGCAAAAAGCAACCCCCACTTTCCCTGAAAAACAGAATTAAAGAAGGAGAGGGCAAGTGGTAGAGAGAGAAAAATCTACAGAAATGAAGAAAAAACATAAGAAGAATATGGGTCTCTCCCAGACACTGGGAGTGCGGACACTGAGAAAACTGACTTCAGAATGCAAACAATGAAGAGCCCCCAGAATGACTGGTCTCAAACTACAAACCTAGATATCAACACATTAATGGATAGATTTAAAAGAATTGAGGAGAGACAGGAAGAAAGTAGGAAGGAGTTGATAACCGAGATAACAGAAATAAAGAATACTGTGAATGAAATAAATAACAAACTGATGAGCATGGAAAGCAGAATTAACCAAGCAGAGGAAATAATTTTAGAGCTTGAGGAACAAAATATAGAACTAACCCAAACTGTTAAAAACACAGAAAACAAGCTTAAAAAGACAGAACAAAACCTTCTGGAGATGAGTGATTACTTCAAGAGAAAGAACCTAAGAGTAATTGGCCTTCCTGAAACAGAAAACACCTTGGAATAAACATTCCATGAGATTGTTGAAGAAAACTTCCCTCATCTTATTATCAGTGACCCAAAAATTCACAGACAAGAGAACCCGTGCAAAACAACAAATGAAAAGACCAACTCCCAGACACATAATAATTCACCTCAAAAAGGTATAAAAGATAAAATCCTAAAGGCAGCAAGAGAAAAAGTCAGATCACCTACCATGGAAGACCAATCAGAATACCACAGATTTACCTATAGACCCTGCAGGCTAGGAGAGCTGGGAGTCCTATCTTCAAAGTCCTAAAAGATAAATAATTTCAACCAAGAATAACCTACCCAGCCAAGCTAAGCTTCATTAGCAAGGGAGAATTAAAATCTTACCCAGATATCCAATCCCTAAGAACTTATACTGCCACCAGACCACCTCTACATGAAACACTTAAGAAAGTGCTAAACACAGAAGAAAAGGAAAAAAGAACATTCTTCACAAGAGTACGGGAAAAATAATAAAATACACATGAACCAATCCCAAAACCAAAAGAAAGACAACAAACCAAGAGGAACAACAACAACAACCCTATAAGAACTCTATGCTAGGGGCCAACTCTCACATTTCAATAATTAACCTGAATGTGAATGGACAAAATGCACCACTGAAAAGGCATAGAATGGCAAAATGGATAAAATATCACCAGGCAACAATATACTGCCTTCAAGAGACCCATCTCACTAGAAAGGACACACACAGACTCTAAGTAAGAGGATGGGAAACAAATTTTCAGGCGAATGGGACACAAAAGAAAGGAGGAGTCGTGATCCTCATTTCAGACAAAATACCATTAAAGCTATCAAAAATTAAAAAAGATACAGAAGGCCCCTACATAATGATAAAAGATTCACTCCATCAACAAGAAATTTCTGTTCTAAACATATATGCACCCAACATAGGAGTGCCACTTTCATAAAGCAGCTTCTAGGAAAACAAAATAAAGAAATTGACTCTAACACCATTATAACTGTGGACTTTAATACACCACTGACAACCCTAGACAGATCATCAGGACAAAAAATCAGCAATGCGATCCGAAACCTCAATGTGACTCTTGATCAAATGGACTTAATTGATATCTACAGAACACTCCACCCAACAACCACAGAATATACATTCTACTCAGCACCGCATGGAACCTACACTAAGATTGACTACATACCTGACCATAAATCAAGCATAAACAAATTTCAATAGATCGAAATTTTGTCATGCACCTTCTCAGACCACAGTGGAATAAAAATAAATATGAACACCAACAAGCTTCCACCCAGACCCACAAAGACATGGACACTAAACAGCATGATGCTAAACAACTGCTGGGTCAACAATGAAATTGAAACAGAGATTAAAAGATATCTGGAAACAAATGAAAATGAAGAGACATCTTACCAAAATCTCTGTAGTAAGAGGGGAAATTCATATCCCTACAAACACACATGAAGAAAATGGAAGGATTACAAATCAACAACCTAACAAGTCACCTTAGGAAGCTGAAAAAGCAAGACCACCAAAATCCTAACTGCAGCTCAAGGATCCAGATAACCAAAATAAAAGCCCAAATCTGGGACATAGAAGACAAAAAGATAATACAAAAAAAATCAATGAAACAAAAAGCTGGTTCTTTGAAAGAATAAAAAACGTAGATGGTCCCTTAGATAGACAGACCAAGAAAAAATGCAATCAGAAACCCAAAAGATGAAGTCATATTTGACCCCAAAGAAATCCAAAAGATCATTAGAGACTACTATGTACATTTGTATGGAAACAAACAGGAAAACCTTAAGGAAATGGAAGACTTTCTGATATCACACAACCTGCAAACGTTCAAACAAGAAGAAATCGAGACTCTAAATAGACCAATAACAATCAAGGAATTTAACTATGTAATAAGAAAACTACCTACAAAAAAAAAGCCCG
>NW_007140994.1:0-10304 GCF_000164805.1 Carlito syrichta | reverse complement strand
GGTGTCTCCCTGTCCCCAGACAGATATTTATTACTGTTAATCCCATGTGTCTTCCCCTCCCCCCCATAGTTTCCCACCACTGTCAGTTATTTGCTTATAGTATTACGTTGGATGTTCAAGGTCTGCTATATAAGTGAGAACATGTGATACTCAGATCTTTGTTTCTGTGAGAGGTCACTCAGTATTATGGACTCTAGTTCCCTTCAGGTTGCTGCGAAATTCATGATTTTGTTCTTTTCTATGGCTGTGTAGTATTCCATCGTGTATATGTACCACATTTTTTAATCCAGTCCTCTTTTGATGGACAGCATGGTTGCTTCCAGGTTCTTGCTATTGTGAACAATGCTGCAATAAACATATGTGTGCAGGTATCTTTTCTATAGAGTGATTTGAGTTCTTCAGGGTATATTCCCAGTAGGGTGATTATGGGGTCATATGGGAGGTCAATATTTAGAGCTTTTAGGAATTGCCATACTGTTTTCCACAGAGGTTGCACTAGTTTGCACTCCCACCAACAACGTAGAAGTGTTCCCTTTTTGTCACACCCTCTCCAGCAATGGTTATTTTTTGAGTTATTGATAATTGCCACTATGACTGGAGTTAGGTGGTATCTCAGTGTGGTTTTGACTTGCATCTCCCTGATGATTAGTGAGGTTGAACATTTCTTCACGTGTCTGTTGGCTGCTCTGATGTCTTCCTTTGAGAAGTGTCTGTTCATATCTTTTGCCCATTTTATAATGGGGTTGTTTGTTTTTTTCTTTTCAACACATTTGAGTTCCTTGTAGATCTAAGATGTTAATTCTTTTTCAGATCTGTAGTTGGCAAATACTTTTTTCCAGTCTGTAGGCTGTCTCCCTGCTCTCTTGATTGTTTCTTTGACTTTGCAGAAGCTTGTCAGTTTAATGAGGTCCCACTTGTCTATGTTATCTCTTATGGCCTGTGTGTTTCGGGTTTTGTTCAGGAATTGGATGCCAGTTCCAATTTCCATGAGGGTATATCCTTCATTTTCTAAGGTTCTTATGGTTTGAGGTTTTACGTTTAGGTCTGTGATCTATTTAGAGCTAATTTTTGTGTATGGGGATAGATAGGGCAATCTACAGATTTATTGCAATGCACATCAAACTGCCAGTAACATTCTTCTGAGACCTAGAAAAAACAACACAGGAATTCATATGGAAACACAAACAACCAAGAATAGCCAGAACAATCCTCAGCAAAAAAAAACAAAAAAACAAAAAACCCCAAAACAGGTGGTATCACATGACCAGACTTCAAACTTTACTACCAAAGCTACAATAATCAAAACAGCTTGGTATTGGTACAGGAACAGGCATATAGACCAATGGAATAGAATTGAGATTCCAGAATCTAAATCAACTTCTCAACCAACTCATCTTCAACAACGTCATCACCACCTACCGCTGGGGAGAGGAGAACCTATTCAGTAAATGGTGCTGGGAAAACTGGTTGACCACATGCAGAAGATTGAAACAGAACCCCTATATATACACTACATATATTTTAAACAGAAGAAAACGGAAGTTCTGGTAAGATGGCGATGGCATAGGTGGAATTGTGAAATTCTCCACATGTTAGTTCCCAAAAAGACTCTTACTTTTCTTCCCCCAACCCCTCCTCACCACCAGCCACTCTGGTCTGAGGCCCGGGGACCCTCGTTCCCACACAGGGCCAGATTTTGCAGTTCCTGGCTGTTGCTGCACTATATGTGGCCCCCACCCATGGCATGGGAATCTCGGCTCCCCTCCCCGGCTACATCGTCTCACCCAGCGCCAAGCCACCAGTCACGTAGGGAGGCTCTAGGCATCCGCTCCTCAGAGATACCAGCTCTATTTCTGGCTGAAGTACCCTGTGAGGGGCCCAAAGCCACTCTCACTTCTCATCACCTGCCCTTTGGAGCTCTGGGCCCACCCTGGCTGAGGTACCCAGCATATGACCCCATGCTTATGTAAGGGAACAGCATATCTTAAGGAAATGCTGATTGGCCTTTCTCAACTCTAGAGGAGGGAACCCCCAGCTTCCTCCTCCACACCAGCCTGCTGGTGGCACACTGGATCCAGTCCCAACTGTGCAGTTGATGCCCGGTGCCTCTCACGCCACCACAGCCCATTACAGATGATCGCCCAGGGACCTAGATGAGCAAAGAAAAGGATCCATGAAAGAGAATCTGCCCACCTTGGCCATTTTCCAGGAGAGATTTGCATTGCTCCACCCACCTATGAGCAGCCTACACCTTGGCTCCTAAGGTAACGTTGCTAAACTGGAGACAAATCCCCTCCCCTTAGCTGAATCAGATTCAGGCAACTCAGCATCGCAGACCTCTCAGGCAGCAGGCTAAAAGAACAAACCCAAGCTACGAGTTAATGTAGCTGCCAGCAATGAAAGCAAAGGGGAGAGGCTGGAGATCAGAGCAGAAGAGCTTTAGACACTCAGGAAAGATTCCAGAGCTAGTGTGATTTCTTATTTTGACTTTCGATTTTATCATTTTGATGGTTTGTTTTGCTCACCTTTCTTTGCCTTTTTACTTAGACTATCTGTTTGTGTTGGGGAAAATGCATCAAAAGGCATGATTTTATTGGACTGTCTTTGTGTGGTGGCTGGTATGCTTTAGGGAATTTTGCTTGTGTGTCTTTTTCACTTCTCTCTGGCTTTGTGTCTCTTTTTCACCTGTTAGTTGGTATGTATGTCTTTTATCCCTCTCACTCTTCTCTTTTTCTAATTTACTATTGATCCCCCCCTTCCTCCATTATTTTCCTCTTTCATACCTCCTTTTGTTCCAGGGACCAAACCTATATTCCGCTGCACAGACAGACTGTAAGGCAGTGGGAAATAGGTTCCAGTGTGCCCATACACCTATTAGTGGATGCTGGAATCAGCAGATAGATTCTGAATCACAGCTTCCCCCTCAACGAAACCTCAAAACTGCAAAAAGTACAGCCCCCAGCTCACAATCCAGCCTCAAAAGTGAACAAAGCCAGAGGACCCTCATAAGGAAGACAGGAGATTGCATAAGCGAAGCAAAAGCAACCCCACTTTCCCTGAAAAACAGAATTAAAGAAGGAGAGGGCAAGTGGTAGAGAGAGAAAATCTACAGAAATGAAGAAAAAACATAAGAAGAATATGGGTCTCTCCCAGACACTGGGAGTGCAGACACTGAGAAAACTGACTTCAGAATGCAAACAATGAAGAGCCCCCAGAATGACTGGTCTCAAACTACAAACCTAGATATCAACACATTAATGGATAGATTTAAAAGAATTGAGGAGAGACAGGAAGAAAGTAGGAAGGAGTTGATAACCGAGATAACAGAAATAAAGAATACTGTGAATGAAATAAATAACAAACTGATGAGCATGGAAAGCAGAATTAACCAAGCAGAGGAAATAATCTTAGAGCTTGAGGAACAAAATATAGAACTAACCCAAACTGTTAAAAACACAGAAAACAAGCTTAAAAAGACAGAACAAAACCTTCTGGAGATGAGTGATTACTTCAAGAGAAAGAACCTAAGAGTAATTGGCCTTCCTGAAACAGAAAACACCTTGGAATAAACATTCCATGAGATTGTTGAAGAAAACTTCCCTCATCTTATTATCAGTGACCCAAAAATTCACAGACAAGAGAACCCGTGCAAAACAACAAATGAAAAGACCAACTCCCAGACACATAATAATTCACCTCAAAAAGGTATAAAAGATAAAATCCTAAAGGCAGCAAGAGAAAAAGTCAGATCACCTACCATGGAAGACCAATCAGAATACCACAGATTTACCTATAGACCCTGCAGGCTAGGAGAGCTGGGAGTCCTATCTTCAAAGTCCTAAAAGATAAATAATTTCAACCAAGAATAACCTACCCAGCCAAGCTAAGCTTCATTAGCAAGGGAGAATTAAAATCTTACCCAGATATCCAATCCCTAAGAACTTATACTGCCACCAGACCACCTCTACATGAAACACTTAAGAAAGTGCTAAACACAGAAGAAAAGGAAAAAAGAACATTCTTCACAAGAGTACGGGAAAAATAATAAAATACACATGAACCAATCCCAAAACCAAAAGAAAGACAACAAACCAAGAGGAACAACAACAACAACCCTATAAGAACTCTATGCTAGGGGCCAACTCTCACATTTCAATAATTAACCTGAATGTGAATGGACAAAATGCACCACTGAAAAGGCATAGAATGGCAAAATGGATAAAATATCACCAGGCAACAATATACTGCCTTCAAGAGACCCATCTCACTAGAAAGGACACACACAGACTCTAAGTAAGAGGATGGGAAACAAATTTTCAGGCGAATGGGACACAAAAGAAAGGAGGAGTCGTGATCCTCATTTCAGACAAAATACCATTAAAGCTATCAAAAATTAAAAAAGATACAGAAGGCCTCCTACATAATGATAAAAGATTCACTCCATCAACAAGAAATTTCTGTTCTAAACATATATGCACCCAACATAGGAGTGCCACTTTCATAAAGCAGCTTCTAGGAAAACAAAATAAAGAAATTGACTCTAACACCATTATAACTGTGGACTTTAATACACCACTGACAACCCTAGACAGATCATCAGGACAAAAAATCAGCAATGCGATCCGAAACCTCAATGTGACTCTTGATCAAATGGACTTAATTGATATCTACAGAACACTCCACCCAACAACCACAGAATATACATTCTACTCAGCACCGCATGGAACCTACACTAAGATTGACTACATACCTGACCATAAATCAAGCATAAACAAATTTCAATAGATCGAAATTTTGTCAAGCACCTTCTCAGACCACAGTGGAATAAAAATAAACATGAACACCAACAAGCTTCCACCCAGACCCACAAAGACATGGACACTAAACAGCATGATGCTAAACAACTGCTGGGTCAACAATGAAATTGAAACAGAGATTAAAAGATATCTGGAAACAAATGAAAATGAAGAGACATCTTACCAAAATCTCTGGAATGCCATGAAAACTGTAGTAAGAGGGGAATTCATATCCCTACAAACACACATGAAGAAAATGGAAGGATTACAAATCAACAACCTAACAAGTCACCTTAGGAAGCTGAAAAAGCAAGACCACCAAAATCCTAACTGCAGCTCAAGGATCCAGATAACCAAAATAAAAGCCCAAATCTGGGACATAGAAGACAAAAAGATAATACAAAAAAAATCAATGAAACAAAAAGCTGGTTCTTTGAAAGAATAAAAAAGGTAGATGGTCCCTTAGCTAGACAGACCAAGAAAAAATGCAATCAGAAACCCAAAAGATGAAGTCATATCTGACCCCAAAGAAATCCAAAAGATCATTAGAGACTACTATGTACATTTGTATGGAAACAAACAGGAAAACCTTAAGGAAGTGGAAGACTTTCTGATATCACACAACCTGCAAACGTTCAAACAAGAAGAAATCGAGACTCTAAATAGACCAATAACAATCAAGGAATTTGACTATGTAATAAGAAAACTACCTACAAAAAAAAAGCCCTGGACCAGACAGCTTTCCAGCAGATTATATAAGACATTTAAGGACGGAGCTGGTACCAATCCTACTGAAAGTATTCAAGGTGATTGAGAAAGATGGAACCCTCCCCAAATCATTCTGTGAAACTAACATCACATTGATACTCAAGTCAGGTAAGACCCAACAAAGAAAGAGAACTATAGGCCAATATCTTTGATGAACATAGATGCCAAAATTCTCAACAAGATCCTAGCAAACCGGATTCAACAACACATCTCAAAAATCATCCATCATGATCAAGTATGCTGGATGCTAGGCTGGTTCAACATTTGCAGGAAAATAAATGTAATTAAATACATCAACAGAAGTCACAACAAAAACCACATGATTATATTATTAGATGCAGAAAAAGCTTTTGATAAAATCTGGCATCCCTTCCTGATAAAAACCCTTGAACACCTAGGCATACATGGAACATACCTCAAAATAGTAAAATCCATCTACAAGAAACCCACAGCTAGCACACTCCAAAGCAGACAAAAATTAGAACCATTTCCCTTGAAAACTGGAAAAAGACAAGGATGCCCACTCTCTCCCCTCCTGTTAAGTATAATATTGGAGGTTCTGACTAGAGCAATCAGAGAAGAGAAGGTGATCAGGAGTATCCAAATAGGAAAAGAGGAAGTCAAGTTATTCCTCTTTGCAGATGACATGATTGTGTACCTTGAAAACCCAAGAGAATCTGTCAAAAGCCTCCTTGCACTGATAAAGAACTTTGGCAAAGTTTCAGGGTATAAAATAAATGTGCAAAAGACAATAGCATTTCTTTACACCAATAATAAACAAACAGAAACCCAAATGAAAAACACAATCTCATTCACAGTAGCCACAAAAAAATGAAATACTTGGCATCTTCCTAACCAGAGATGTGAAAGACCTTTACAATGAAAACTACAAAACACTGCTGGAAGAAATCAAGAATGACACAAACAAGTGGAAAAATATCCCATGCTTATGGATTGGAAGAATCAACATTATAAAGATGTCCATTCTACCTAAGCCAATCTAGAGATTTAATGTAATGCACATCAAACTAACAGGAACATTCTTCTCAGAGCTAGGAAAAACAATACAGTAATTCATATGGAAACACAAATGACCAAGAATAGCCAGAACAATCCTCAGCAAAAAACAAAAACAACCCCCCAAAACAGCAGGAGGCATCATACTACCAGACTTCAAACTTTACTATAAAGCTACACTAATCAAAACAGCTTGATATTGGTACAGGAACAGCCATACAGACCAATGGAATACAAATTGGATTCCAGAAGCAAAACCTCAATTTCTTAACCAACTCATCTTCAACAAAGCCTCCACCATCCACCACTGGGGAGAGGAGAACCTATTCAGTAAATGGTGCTGGGAAAAATGGCTGACCCCATGCAGAAGACTCAAACAAGACCCCTATCTATCCCCATACACAAAAATTAATCCTAAATGCATCAGAGATGTAAATGTAAAATCTCAAGCCATAAGAACCTTAGAAAATGCAGGACACACCTTTATGGAAATTGGAACTGGCATCCAATTTCTGAACAAAACCCGAAACCCACAGGCCATAAGAGATAGCATAGACAAGTGGGACCTCATTAAACTGACAAGCTTCTGCAAAGTCAAAGAAACCATCAAGAGAGCAGGGAGATAACCCACAGACTGGGGAAAAGTATTTGCCCACTCCAGGTCTGAAAAAGGCTTAATATCTTGGATCTACAAGGAACTCAAATGTGCTGAAAAGAAAAAAAAAAAACAATCTCATTACAAATTGAAGAAAAGATATGAACAGACACTTCTCAAAAGAAGACATCTGAGCAGCCAACAGATACATGAAGAAATGTTCAACCTCACTAATCATCAAGGAGATACAAATCAAAACCACACTGAGATACCACCTAACTCTAGTCAGAATGGCAATTATCAATAACTCAAAAAAAAATAACAGTTGCTAGAAAGGATGTGGTGAAAAGGGAACACGTCTACACTGTGGTGGGAGTGCAAACTAGTGCAACCTCTTGGAAAGCAGTGTGGCAATTCCTAAAAGCTTTAAATATCAACTTCCCATATGACCCTGTAATCCCCTACTGAGAATATACCTGAAGAACTCAAATCACTCTGTAGAAAAGATACCTGCACACGTATGTTTATCGCAGCATTGTTCACAATAGCAAGAATCTGGAATCAACCATGCTGTCCATCAAAAAAGGACTGAATTAAAAAATGTGGTACATACACATGATGGAATACTATGTAGTCATAAAAAAGAACAAAATCATGAATTTTGCAGCAACGTGAATGGAACTAGAGTCTATAATACTGAGTGACGTCTCACAGAAACAAAGATCTGAGTATCACATGTTCTCACTCATATAGTGGACTCTGAACATCTATCGTAATACTATACGAAAAGGGTTGACAGTGGTGGGAAACTGGGAGGGGGGAGGGAGGGGAAAAGAGGTGGGATTCACGGTATTCAATATCTTTCTGGGGATGGGGAGACACCCCTTATCAACAAGGGTGTCTGAACGAAGCATATTTGTATACCTAACCCTTAACGGTATTCCCCAATATTAAAATAAAAAATATTGATAAAAAAAAAAATAAATAAACAGAAGAAAATTATCATTGGAGGAAGATTTAAGAAACTAGATTCAGTGCCGGGCTTGGTGGCTCAGCTTGTAATCCCGCGCCTTTGGGAGGCTGAGGTGCCTGAGCCTGCGAGTTCGAGACCCGCCTGGGCAGCGAGACCTCATCTCTACAATAAATCAAAAAATCAGCTGGGCGTGGTAGCGCATGCCTGTAATTTCGGCTACTTGAAAGGCTGAGGCGGAAGGATCGCAGGAGCCCAGCAGGTAGAGGCTGCGGCAGCTGGGAGCGGCCCACTGCACTCCCAGTCTGGGTGACCGAGTGAGACTCCAACTCAAAAAAAAAAAAAAAAAAAGAAACTAGATTCCTAGCAATCATGAGTTTTGTGATTTTGGACAAGTATCTGTTTTTTTAATCTGTTTCTTCTGTTAAAGTAAGAATCTAGGACTAGAGACCACACAACCTCTTTACAGCTCCAAGACTCTATCTGTAACACTTATCATGAGAGAATGACATATCACTTGCAAAGGATGCTTTTGTTGTGCTTCTCTTCTACCTTCAGCCCCACTCCTAGGGTAACCTAAAGTTTAATTCTTCTAAAGTGTTCAGCTGCTCTAAATTTAGTTCTGTCACATGGATTTTTCTGCTGTCTCTAAACACTTTTTAACAAAATTCACATTTTGTGGCCTAATTCTAAATTTTCTATTCCAAACATGAGCAATGAGTAGGTATATACGTCTACTTTTCACTGCATTATAATATTTGACTTTATAAGTATTACAAAAGAATCGGAAGGTCTTATGGTAATTATAACACAAATCTGGAGTTCAAAAAGAATAAATAAATCTAAATTAAAAGACTTTCATGCAAAAGAAGAAAATTGCAGAAAAATAAAATTCTATGAGTCAAAGGTTCAATGTTAGAAATAATACTTCACAAATGTATGTGGAAGGTGGTGTTATATGTGAGAAGGCTGGTTGATGCGCATGCCTATAGATATCTAGACTTAATTATTTGGTTGCGGTCAGTAGGGACAATACCTTAAAATAAAAACTAGTGAATGCTTCTGGCAATAAAGAAAAAAAAATGTCACCTAGGGTAAAGAATTTTAAATATCTTCCTGGTTCTATGAGGATATAGTCATTTTATTTTTAAGTGTTTACATATCAATTTATTTTGAATATTTTGAGTAAAAACTGTAATATTTTTATTAAATATAACACATAATTTGTATTTTCAAGAAAACATTTAAAAAATAAACATTGAATCAATTATAAAACCCTGCTCTAAATCAGGTGTCAGAGATTCATATCACCTATATGCAATGCAAATATAAATTTTACTATGTGTAAGGGGACATACAATAAATCTTGACATGCTATTAATAATGAGTGCTTCCATTGACCATATTGAACTTATAAAATTACATGATTTTTAAAAGTGATGCATTTTAGTCACAAGCATGTGAAGTTTATTTTATACAGAGTCAAAATTAAAATACTTTATGGTTTTTTATACAGGTTAAAAAGATGTTAAGACAGTGTGTTATTTATTGCAATTCCCTCCACTACACAGTGAGTCCCTTAAAGGCAGGAAAAATGTTTTCCCATATTATAATTGTATAAGTGTATGAGTGAATAAATGTAATATTATTAAATCTGGGCTTTCAGCTAAATATATTTTGTTGGGAGAATTTCCTTTATTGATCATAAATTAAGAAGCGTTGGAGTGACAAAAGAATAAATGCTCAAGGTGAAGCTTTTTCATCTGTAAGGCAATATTTATACTGTATATGCACTAAAAAATTTAGAAAGCATTAAATGCAGGATCTATAGACAATACTCTAAGTTCTATGCCTTTGTTTTCTTTTGTCTTTCATGTGCTAAATAATTTTTATCAATCTTATTAATTTTTATTACGTTTTTGATTTGACTCCACTTTTCATTTAATATAACAAATATTTTACAATATAAGAAATGTCTGACAAATAAATATTAGGCCAGCAATCAAATCTCTGCTTAGTCATAAGCTCTGTACACAAGGAAAGCCACTTTGCTTTTGTAACCGTTATTAAAGCAGTTTTAAACCACATAGTGGATTATCACTTTGGCATCCTCCATGGCAACTATTTTCTGTTATCTTAAAAATCAATTTGAATTCTA
>NW_007140993.1:0-637 GCF_000164805.1 Carlito syrichta | reverse complement strand
GGAGACGTGAAAGAACTTTACAAGGGAAAACTACAAAACGTGCTCAAAAAATCAAAGTTGACACAAACAAAGTGGAAAAATATCCCATGCTCATGGATCGGAAGAATCAACATTGTGAAGATGTCCATCTTACTTAAGGCAATCTACAAATTCAATGCAATACCCATCAATTACCAGCAACATTCTTCTCAGACCTAGAAAAAACAATGCAGGAATTCATATGGAAACACAAATGTACAAGAATAGCTAGAACAATCTTCAGCAAAAAAAGCAAAGCAGGTGGTATCACATTACCAGACTTCAAACTTTACTATAAAGCTACAATCATCAAAACAGCTTGGTATTGGTATAGGAACAGGCATATAGATCAATGGAATAAAATTGAGATTTCAGAAGCAAAACCTTAATTTCTCAACCAACTCATCTTCGACAAAGCCTCCACCACCTACCACTGGGGAGAGGAGAACCTATTCAGTAAATGGTGCTGGGAAAACTGGCTGACCACATGCAGAAGATTGAAACAGGACCCCTATCTATCCACATGAACAAAGGTTAATTCCAAATGGATCAGAGACCTAAATGTAAAACCTCAAACCATAAGAACCTTAGAAAATTAAGGAAATATCTTCATGGAAAG
>NW_007140992.1:0-780 GCF_000164805.1 Carlito syrichta | reverse complement strand
TGTGGTACATTATACACGATGGAATACTATGCAGTCATAAAAAGACAAAATCAACCGGGCTTGGCGGCTCAGCCTGTAATCCCGCGCCTTTGGGAGGCTGAGGTGAGTGGATTGCTGAGCCCGCGGGTTCGAGACCCGCCTGGGCAGCGAGACCTCATCTCTACAATAAATCAAAAAATCTGCCGGGCATGGTAGCGCGCACCTGTAATTTTGGCTACTCGGAAGGCTGAGGCGGAAGGAGCCCAGCGGGTTGAGGCTGCGGTGGCCAGGAGCGGCCACTGCACTCCAGTCTGGGTGACAGAGTGAGACTCCACCTCAAAAAAAAAAAAAGAACAAAATCATGAATTTCGCAGCAACCTGGATGGAACTAGAGTCTATAATACTGAGTGACCTCTCACAGAAACAAAGATCCGAGTATCACATGTTCTCACTCATAATGGACCTTAAACATCCAATGCAATACTATACGAAAATGACTGACAGTACTGGGAAACTATGGTGGGGGGAGGGAGATGGGATTAACAGTAGCAAATATCTGTCTGGGAACGGGGAAACACCCCATATCAACAGGGTGCCTGAATGAAACGCAATTGTATACCTAACCCTTAACTGTACCCTACAACTTCATAATAAAAAATAAATAAATAAATTTTTAAAATTACATAAAACTACTACTGAAGTATTGTGTACATATGTGTTTATGTATATGTTTGTGTTTATGCATATGTATATATATATTTGTCCAGGCACATTGGTTAATAGCACTTTGGGCAGTCAAGG
>NW_007140991.1:0-955 GCF_000164805.1 Carlito syrichta | reverse complement strand
TCCCACCCACACACTTTCCTACCAAGACACCAGACTTGCAGGTCACCCACCTGAGAATCTCCCTCTCACTCAGTACTTCTTTTCTGTGTTGTCTTAAGTACCAGAGCAGCCACCCTAGGGACTGTATACACACACACACACACACACACACACGCACACACCCACACACACAGCTAGCTGAGTGTAACAACTGGTAGTTTTGTGGGATTCCAACTGGATCTTCTCCCACCAAAACTGCTTGAGTCACCCTGGAGGCTCCAGATGCTGCCCTGCGGGCCCCGGGCACTCTCCTTGTATTTCCTTCCCTGGTTTATAGGAAAGGGAAGACACAAATTACCTCACAGCTGTTGAGGCATCTCATTTACCCCTCAGATAATTTCCTCTTGTTCAGCTGCAAGCAGTGAGGATGAACAGTTAACCTACACAATTGGGATATGCATTCAGGCTGACCAAGACTGAAAGAAAATGGTAATGAAACAGAACTTAAATATGATGTCTGGATATGAATTTCATGCCACCACATCTGAACTTTTTAAAATCCAAAATATTTGCAATTAAGCTCTCTCATTACCAAATTAAAAAGATATGCCTCTCATTTCACACAATAGGCATGTTCCTGAGAAATTATATGAGAAGAGAGTTTTTAAAAATCAAATTATATTTTTCAAAGTACTTGGAGAGCTTTCTATTTAAAAGAATCCCACAAGGAATCCTTCCTTAGAATGAAGAATCCCATTGTAATGCAAATGATCACCACCTAATTTATCTGTTTTCTAAATTCAAATAAACTCTAGTTTATTCAGAATGGTCAAAGAACAGGGTCTTATAGTTAATTGAATATTCATGTTAATTTGGAATCAGCATATACACCATGTGTTCATTACCAATTTTCACAAGACAAGAAATATAATAAAATACAGTAAAACTCTTACAATGAAATGATGCTGAACCTAAT
>NW_007140990.1:0-768 GCF_000164805.1 Carlito syrichta | reverse complement strand
CAGTACTCCTAGATTAATTTTTCCAAAAGTAATTCAAATAAAAGCTCAGTTGCCACAACTCTTTTCTGAGCCACAAGATTGAGTAAGGTATCTGAATAAAAATGTGTATTACAGCCTTCTTTAATATTTAAGCAGGACATTCATTGATTTGTTTCTTGTTTTCTGCAAACCTTGACAACATGATAAAATAAATCATAAGAACAAAATATAATGGTAACATGTTTTATGGACTTCACATAGTCATCAATCTCAAGCTGTGAGTGAATTATCAGTACAGCAAAAAGATCTGTTTTAAGATCTCCAATAACACACTAGCTGGGGGTTTTTCACAAGCAAACTCAAGGCGAATGACTGATAAGCATCATTATTGTTTTCTGACAGTCTAGTTTATGCTGTGTAGTGGAGGTGTTGGCATATATGTTTCAGAAGCAAAGGTTTGATAAATTCTAAGTGGACATCTACTAACATATAAAAAATATAACAAGGCTTCATGCTGAGCAGTATTATAGTACCCGCCACCCCGTGTCAATCTGGCAAGCCCCATATTGTGTTTCTGACTATCTTTAATATGGAATTAACCTTTCTTAATGTGATACATTCTGTATGAAACACAGAGCAAACTATGGATACCTGGACATGTTCTGCGCTTTATTTGTGTTTTTATTTTTAGCAACGTCATTGTAAATACAAAAAACAAAACAACAACAACAAAAATCCATGAATTGTCATGTAATTACAATCCCTTGGACATACTGTACACAAAAAACC
>NW_007140989.1:0-1008 GCF_000164805.1 Carlito syrichta | reverse complement strand
CACAATTATTAATCCTATTGGGGGTTAGCATTTAAGCATGTCATTAACATGACTTAGTGAGCTGACCCAGCCTTGGATACACTTTGAGATGCTAATGAGATCAGTTTAAAAATCATGAAGGAAATCCAGTGTTTGGGACAAGCCAGTGTGTCCCCAATAATTTCCCATATCTTTTCATTTCATGCCATCTCACCATTAGAAGAATCTGCACTGATGAGTATCTGGGAAGAGCCAGGACTTCACAGAGGAAAGAATCTATGAAAACCTCCGATCCTGTGTGTAAATGACATATTAGAAAATTTTTTCTTTCTGAATACTAACATACAATTCTTGCAGAAGAAGGACTACATGTCCATTTCTATCTGGTGGTCTGCAAATATCTATAATATTGCACCAATATTCACTTAATAAAAGAGGAAGTTTGCATTGCTTATGCTACTTCCATTTGGATCACACTGCTTTTAGACATTATGTAGAAGACGGTCCAGCGACAGCTATGCTCTGTCAATCATTTAATTAAGCACAGCAAGCTTGCTATTCATTTTATTTCTGTATATGTTAATGTTTAAAACTAATAGAAATCAGCTAGCAACTTGTCCCCTACATATATTGGACACAGCAACAATTACTATGGCAGAAAAGATACAATAAAAGAGGAAATTTTAATAGTATACTTAATTCGTTTATTCTCTTGGGCTTCTGTTTCAAGGTACTGTAGAAATTAACAATTATTCCTTCTGTTTTTTGATGATCTTTTTCTATTTCTATTTCCTACCTGACTTAAAATAAAAAATAATTTAAACTTACCTTTTTTATTCAATTTTATGGTGCCCTGAGATTTACATTCCAGACATGAAGAAGAACTGAGAAGAATCAGAAAATAACCCAGAGAGCCTTCCCTTCCTGTTTCTTGACACTAGTTAAGGCCACGCCAGTCATTAGTACAACTGAAATTATCTTGATTTCAACTCGGAAATTTATGTAATAAAAATAATTATCTTATACATC
>NW_007140988.1:0-803 GCF_000164805.1 Carlito syrichta | reverse complement strand
GAAAGAATCTATGAAAACTTCCAATCCCTGTGTGTAAATGACATATTAGAAACTTTTTTCTTCTGAATACGAATATAAAATTCTTGCAGAAGGACCACATGTCCATTTCTATCTGGTGGTCTGCAAATATCTATAATATTGCACCAATATTCACTTAATAAAAGAGGAAGTTTGCGTTGCTTATGCTACTTCCATTTGGATCACACTGCTTTTAGACATTATGTAGAAGACGGTCCAGTAACAGCTATGCTCTGTCAGTCATTTAATTAGGCACAGAAAGCTTGCTATTCATTTTATTTCTGTATATGTTAATGTTTAAAACTAATAGAAATCAGCTAGCAACTTGTCCCCTACATATATTGGACACAGCAACAATTACTATGGCAGAGAAGATACAATAAAAGAGGAAATTTTAAAAGTATACTTAATTAATTTATTCTCTTGGGCTTCTGTTTCAAGGTACTGTAGAAATTAACAATTATTCCTTCTGTTTTTTGATGATCTTTTTCTATTTCTATTTCCTACCTGACTTAAAATAAAAAATAATTTAAACTTACATTTTTTATTCAATTTTATGGTGCCCTGAGATTTACATTCCAGACATGAAGAAGAACTGAGAAGAATCAGAAAATAACCCAGAGAGCCTTCCCTTCCTGTTTCTTGACAACTAGTTAAGGCCACGCCAGTCATTAGTACAACTGAAATTATCTTGATTTCAACTCGGAAATTCATGTAATAAAAATAATTATCTTATCCCTCACTGTGTTGACAAAAATGTCGTTCTTGTACTTTATGAATGTCTA
>NW_007140987.1:0-923 GCF_000164805.1 Carlito syrichta | reverse complement strand
GAAAAAAAAAATAAAACTTTGAAAAGATATGAGTAAAGGGGAAGAATTTCCACTTTCACATACTAGTGTGTGCTAACATACATGTTGCATGCAGCAAACCATATGACTCCAGAAGTTTCAGATGACCACAGTTGGACAAAGAACTTAAGACTTACATGGCAAGTCCTGAAAAAGTTAAGAAAATAATGGAGTTATTTGAAATGTATGCAAGGGGCATAGATTATTCAATGCATGGTGCTGAATTATTGGTTCATTTTTTAAAATGAAGTTAGATCTTTATCTCATACTTTACAACAAATAAATTCCAAATAGAATAAAGAAGCAAATAAAAAATATTGTATAAGGATGGGAATTAATACACATGATTATTTAAAAATATAAATTTAGTGTGAGAAAGGCCTTTCCAAGCATAAGACCTAAAAAAGGAAAGAAATTATGATAGATTCCCCAAATAAATATCAAAATATTGCTAAAAGAAGGAATACCTACTTAAATATTGAAATGCAAACAAATTGAGAGAGAATGTTTGCTAAATGCACGAGTAGTCCGTGGTTATTAATAAAAAGGGACCCAGGATCAATAAGAAAAAGGCAAGTACCTATGTCTACAAACAAGAACTAATTCAGGAAACTGCTAGTGCCCTGAGGTCACAGAAATCCTGACGCCCAAGTTCTTGTTGTATTTTCCTTGTAGTCATTATATGAGAGACTCCTCTGTTTTGTTTTGCTTTGTTTTTTAATAGCGATATCAGTGTTCTGATTCACCTGGTGGAAGGAAGGGGACCTTCTCAGAATTGCTGGATGAAAATGTAAATTGGTAAAAACTTTCTGGAGGGAAACTTGATGTTGCTTATAACATTTATTTAAAACATGCATAGTCTTTAAACCTGAAACTTCATTTTTAGGAATTTTTATGAAGAAAAA
>NW_007140986.1:0-773 GCF_000164805.1 Carlito syrichta | reverse complement strand
CTAAACATGAGCAAATGGAAGGAAAAACCAGGCCACTGTGTTGCTCATGAATGCCAGAGCACATTTTGTTGGCAATCTGCCAAATGGCCACCTTAAAAGCTAAGCAGGGATTTTGGCAGATTTGCAGCCCTGGGGAGACAAGAAGGGCAGTTCAGAGCCCACTAAAGGAGAGGGGCTCTGGTAAGTACTTGAGGCCTTTTGCTGAGAGTCCTGAAGGACCGCAGCCCAAAATCAAGGGCAACCATATATAGGTCACTCTTTTTAAAGCCTAAAGCAAGACTTGGGGTGCTCAAGGCCATCTTCCTACATTACGCCCCTCAAGAAGAAAATGATGGCATCCTCCAGGGTCCTTACCATTATATTTTTAAATGCAAGTTTTAGTGGCATTCAATGAAAAAAATCAGGCAAGATCTGCAATGGAAATAAGTCATCAAAAATGAAGGGGAAAAATGATAATAGAAATAGGCTCATAGGTGATCTAGATATTGAAATAATCAGACATTGCACTTTTAAATAATTACAATAAACATGTTTAAGAAAATTGGTCAAAAAATAGAGAACTACATCAGAGAAGTGGAATCTATAAGGAAGAATCAAAGCAAAAAATACAAGGCAGAACTTAAAAATTCAATCAACTGATTTAAATGAAATTAGACACAGCAGAAAAGAGGATAAATTAGCTGATAGATAGATCAGTATGAAATATCCAAAATGAGCACAGAGGGGAAAATTGTAAAACACTGTCAGCAGCAGAAATGATATATGGGATGGGG
>NW_007140985.1:0-740 GCF_000164805.1 Carlito syrichta | reverse complement strand
TTACATATATGCTAGGTGATGCTTGTTTTAATTATAAGAATAAAATTGAGTTGTAAACCAAAACAATGGAAAAAAGTAAAAGAGAGATCTTATGCAAACACTAGCCCCCCCAAACTAATATGCCTATTTTAGTATCAAACAATGTTTTAAGGCAAGATGGATTGCTAGAAATAGAGAGATATTCCACAATGATAAAAGGGATAGTTCAGCAGTAAGATAAAAGAATCCTAAATTTGTTTCCCCTAATGAAATAGGCACAAAATATATAAAACTAGCCAGAAATTGTGGATTTTAACACACATCTCTCAGTGGAAGACAGAAAAAGCAAAATAAGCAAATAAATAAAATCAGTAAGTTTATAGACAATTTGAGAGCCACGATTAACAAATATGAGATATTTGCTTTGGTTGAAATATATTTCTAAATCCAGCTTCATGTAGATATTTAGTTGGAACAAGAATGATTTAGCATCCTTGTGAGATAATTGTGTGTGATTGTCTTTGATATTATCCCAAAATTTGGCACATGTAGTTTTTTAAAGATTAGTTGCAGTGTGAAATCTGAACCCATATAAATGCAATACTTTGCACTCTGTTACATGAATACCTGTTGGTCTATCTCACGTACTGGATGGAATTTGCATCTATGCATGTGTTCATAGTGCAGTGGTCCTTTGGAAAATACTGGTTAACTGAGTTATGCAGATCTTTCAAATGTTGACTTATGTCCTTATATAATAT
>NW_007140984.1:0-676 GCF_000164805.1 Carlito syrichta | reverse complement strand
CGCAGGTTGAGGCTGCAGTGGCCGGGAGCGGCCACTGCACTCCAGTCTGGGAGACAGAGTGAGACTCCAATCAAAAAAAAATTCAATAGATGATTTTAACAGCATATTAGAGAAAGCAGTAGAAGAAAGAAGAGAAAAAGTAAGGGTAGAAACCAGTGAAATATTAAGCAAATATAATAGAAAATAAACACAGCCAGAAGTTTGACTTTTGAAAAGTCCAACAAAAAATATAAATGAATCTAGAAAGACTGAGAAAAAAAGAAACAACAAAACCAGCAACAAAAAAGGGCCATCAATAGAGATATTCAGACATTAAGAAGATAATTAATAACATGGTACTGTAAATAACTTTGTATCAGTACATTTGGGGAATTTAGGTGAATTGGCAAATTTATTAAAACATACAAAACTCACTCAGGAAGAAATGGAAAGTCTGAAAAGTTTAATGTCTGTTAAAGAAATTAAATCTGTGGTTCCAATATGTCTCACAGGAAAAACTTAATGTCCAGGTGACTTCCCTGACGGATAATTCTAAACATTTAAGAAAGAAAATGCCATCAATCTTATATAAGTTTTTTCAAGGCTAGCAGAAGAGAAACCACTTTTTTGAAGCCAATATAAACTTGACCCCAACTCGTATGAAAAGAAAATACAGCCCTATCTCCCTAGTTAACAC
>NW_007140983.1:0-4440 GCF_000164805.1 Carlito syrichta | reverse complement strand
TACTGAAATATGTACTCTGTGCAGAAAACACTAAAACATCACTGAGAGAAATTATAGGGGTTTGAAATGAGTGAAGATATATGCCATGCACATTGATTAACTAACTCAACAGTATAATTATGTCAAGTTCCTAGAGAGTCAATAAAATCTCAGTCTTAAAATCCCAGGAAGTTTTTTTTTGTGTGAAATTGGAAAACTGGTCTTAAAGTGTATATGGAAATGCAAATGACACTCTTGAAAATCAGAAGACTCATTACACTTTAATAAGATAAGGACTTATTTTCTTAATCAATAACTAAAACTCATGATGCAAGGATAAAGCATCCAGAAACATAAGCATATCCAATTATATGATATATGAGCAGTCAGGATGACATTTCCATCAAGGATGGACCACATACAACAGTATGGTCCCATAAGATTATAATGAAGCTGAAAGATTCCTATTACCTAGTGACATCTTGATGATCTTGATCCCATATAGGCCTAGCTTAGTATTTGTGACTTTGTTTTTTTTTAAAAAGCTTAAAAAATAAAATAAAACCAGGCTCGGTGGCTCAGCCTGTAATCCCACGCCTTTGGGAGGCTGAGGTGAGTGGATTGCCTGAGCCCGTGGGTTCGAGACCCGCCTGGGCAGCGGGACCTCATCTCTACAATAAATCAAAAAATCAGCCGGGTGTGGTAGCGTGCGCCTGTAATTCCAGCTACTCGGAAGGCTGAGGCGGAAGGATCGCTGGCGCCCAGCAGGTCGAGGCTGTGGTGCCCAGGAGTGGCCACTGCACTCCAGTCTGGGTGACAGAGTGAGACTCCAACTCAAAATAAATAAATAAAAAATAAATAAAATAAAATAAAACAAATAAAATTGAAAATTGAAAAATTTTTAAATGAAGAATATAAAGACATAAAATATTTTGTGCACCTATACAATGTATGTTTTAATCTACAATAGAGTCAAAAAGTTTAAAATTAACAAGCTTATAAAATAAAAACGTTACTGTGAGCAAATTATTATTTTATTACTAAATAATTTTTATAAACTTGGTGCACTCCATGTGTTCAATGAATACAAAGTCTATAGTGGCACACAGTAATGTCCTTGACCTTCACATTCACTCACCACTCACTCAGTGACTCAATCTGAGCATCTTCTAGTCCTTCAAGCTCCATTTATGGTTAGTGTCTGAGACAGGTGTATTGTCTTCTGTCTCTTATACCATATTTTTGTTGTACCTTTCCTATGTTTAGAGACACTATTACTTACCATTGTGTTTCAGTTGCCTACACTATTCAGTGGAGTTACATGCCATCTAGATGTGTAGTCTAAGAGCAGTAAGCTATACCATATAGCCCAGATGTGTAGTAGGTTTTGCCATCTTGGCTTGTGTAAGTACACTCCATGATGTTCACACAATAATGAAATGACCTAAGCATGCATTTCTCAGAACCTATCCTCAGCTTTAAGTGATGCATCACTGTATATGCATATATGTGTATATATGCATGCATTTGTATATGTGTACGTGTGTGTGTGTTTTAAACTTAATATATGACAAAGGTACCCAGTTAGTGGGATAAAAAACTGATGCTGTCACGATTGTATATCCATGTGGAGAAAGTGAACCTGACACCACTCTTCCACCATACACAAAGTTCATTGTCAGGTAGATCATAGGCCAATGTAATGGCAAATCAATAAAAGCTTCTGGAAGGTAATATGGGAGAATATCATTATGACCCTTGAGCAGGCAATGATTTCTTAAATAGAAGACAAAAAGCATTAATATTAAAACAAGAGATGATTATTTGGACTTAATTTACTACAAAAATTTATAATTACCAAAAGATATCATTAAAAGAACAAAAGCAAGACATAGTATTAGGAGAAAATATTTTCAATGCATATATCTAACAGAGACCTCAGATCCTGAATTCAAAAGAAACTTCTACAATTAAATAAGAGATAGACAATCCAATTTTCTAAAAAAAAGTCCATAAAATCTAAAATTATAATCCATAAAAATAAAATTGATAAATCATGGGCTTCACCAAAATTAAAAACATTCATTCTTCAAAAGACCCTGTTAAGAGAATTTAAAAATACAAGCTACAGAGTGGAAGACATCTGACACTCATATCTGACCAAGGACTAGTATCTAGGATATAGAAAGACTCTAAAACTCAGCACAACAAAACCAAAAAATTCAATTGAGGAATGGAAAAAACATATAATAAAACATTTCACCAAAGGGGTTATGCAGATGCTGTATGAGCACAAGAAAAATACTCTACAACATTTGCCAATAGAAAATGCAAATTGAAAACACAGTAAGGTATCACAACACACTTCCCATAATGACTGAAATAACGACTGACAAGGAGGCAAAGAAATTGTATGACTCGTGGCTGCTAGGAATGTATCTGGCATAGCCACTATGGAAACAGCTCAGCTGTTTCTTTAAAACTAAGCATGCCCCCACCTGGGACCAGTAGATGAATTTTTGAGCATTAGCTCAGAGAAATGACAACTGAGGTTCACAGAAAAACCTGTACCTGAATATTCATAGCCAAAACTGGAACCCACTCAGATTCCTTCAGCGGGTGATGGTTAAACAAACTGAGGTACATCCCTGCTATGGAATACTACTCAGCATCACAAAGGATAGACTCGTGATAACAACTAGGATGCATCTTGCAGAAATTATTCTAAGTGAAAAAGGCCAGTCATAAAAGAGTACATACTGTGGAATTCCACGTATACAACATTTTGAAATGAAAATAGTTATAGAAATGGAAAGAGATTCGTGGTTGTCAGGAATTAGGAACAGGATCATGGGGAGGTGGGTAGACAACAAAGGGCAACTGGATAGAGGATACACAGAATCTCTCTGTATTATTTCTTATAATTGTATCAAATAAACAACACAGATTTTCAAGTATGATTAAAATAGAATTGTGAATATCAACAAAAAAGCAAAAGAAAAAAGGGTTGCTATGCACTTTGTTAGAAAGTTTAAACAAATGGATAATTAGCATATTTAGGGTGTTCAACGTAATTAGTCATCAAAAAATTGCAACTTAAAATCACAAACGGATTTCACTATGTATTCACAGAATGGAGGAGGGGAAAACTGACAATATCAAGTGTTGGCAAGAAGTGAAGTAACCAGAACTCTTACTCCCTGCTGATGAGAGTATAAATTGATACAACCACTTAGAAATCTGCTTAGTGTCAGTGTCAGTAACACTGACTATTTATACTGTCTATGAACCAGTAATTCCATCACTTGATATATATCCAACAGAAATGCATATGTTCACCAAATGATGTACAAGAATGTTCTTGGCAGGACTATCAGTAATAGTCAAAAACTGGCTAAAAATCCCACAAATATTCACTAACAGAAGGATACATAATTATGTTTTGATTCTTTCACACAGTAGATATTATGCAGCAGTGAAAAAAAAAAAAAGATTGACCGGGCACAGTGGCTCATGCCTATAATCCCAGCACTTTGAGAAGCCAAGGTAAGAAGATCACCTGAGCCCACAGGTTTGAGACCAGTCTGGGCAATTTGGCAAGACCTCATTTGTACAATAAATCAAAAAATTAGACATGCGTGGTTGCGCATGTCTGTGGTTCCAGCTACTTGAAAGGCTGAGGCAGAAAAATTGTCTGGGCCCAGCAGGTTGAGGCTGCGGTAGCCATGAGCATGCTCCTGCACCCCAGCCTGGTTGACAGAGTGAGACTCCAACTCAAAAAAAACCAAAAAAAACAAAAACAGATTACTGCTATATGCAACAGTATGGACAAATCTCACAGAAATGTAGAAATGTTATGGAGCTAAAGAAGCCAGATGTCAAAGACAAAGGAGTAGAGAATGTTTAATTTCACTCCTAGAAACTTTTAAAATAGGTAAAACTAATCTCTGAGGATAGAAGTCAAAACAGTGGTTGTCTTGAGCTGGAAGTGACTGGTAGTGACTGGAAGGAACATGAGGAAGCTTCTGTTGTCTTTACAAGAAGAAAAGCAATGAAATTAAATGTTGTAAGAACCAGGATGAGTGACATTCTAGGTAGAGATATTGGAACATGGCCCTACCTATTCAGATTGGAAAGTGAGAGGTGGTGAAAATATAGTAAGCAAACGTATGATGAAAGATGAACAATGTAACGGTTCCTTTTACAAGCACGGAAACCTCAGGGACAGTCTCCTCCTCATTAAAGTTTTGGAGGAAAGCATGGTGCTGCTTAAATAACCTGTGATTATTCAGTTCTGGTAAAAGAAGGCCAGGAGGGTCAGTCACATAATATGAGTGTGAGTACATTCATGGAAGATGACTACAACATATTATTAGCTGTATTAAAAGAGAAAAAAATTTCTTGATGATTGTATATTGTGAGAAGGTGCAGTTTTCTGTCATAGCTGGAACATGATTTGTC
>NW_007140982.1:0-664 GCF_000164805.1 Carlito syrichta | reverse complement strand
TAAATCAAAAAATCAGCCGGGGCGTGGTAGCGTGCGCCTGTAATTCCAGCTACTCGGAAGGCTGAGGCGGAAGGATCGCCGGAGCCCAGCAGGTTGAGGCTGCGGTGGCCGGGAGTGGCCACTGCACTCCAGTCTGGGCGACAGAGTGAGACTCCAACTCAAAAAAAATAAATAAAAAATAAATAAAATAAAATAAAACAAATAAAATTTAAAATCGAAAAATTTTTAAATGAAGAATATAAAGACATAAAATATTTTGTACACCTATACAATGTATGTTTTAATCTACAATAGAGTCAAAAAGTTTAAAATTAACAAGCTTATAAAATAAAAACGTTACAGTGAGCAAATTATTATTTTATTACTAAATAATTTTTATAAACTTGGTGCACTCCATGTGTTCAATGAATATAAAGTCTATAGTGGCACACAGTAATGTCCTAGACCTTCACATTCACTTACCACTCACTCAGTGACTCAATCTGAGCATCTTCTAGTCCTTCAAGCTCCATTTATGGTTAGTGTCCGAGACAGGTGTATTGTCTTCTGTCTCTTATACCATATTTTTGTTGTACCTTTCCTATGTTTAGATACACTATTACTTACCATTATGTTTCAGTTGCCTACACTATTCAGTAGAGTTACATGCCATCTAGATGTGTAG
>NW_007140981.1:0-813 GCF_000164805.1 Carlito syrichta | reverse complement strand
CATGCTCCTGCACCCCAGCCTGGTTGACAGAGTGAGACTCCAACTCAAAAAAAACCAAAAAAAACAAAAACAGATTACTGCTATATGCAACAGTATGGACAAATCTCACAGAAATGTAGAAATGTTATGTAGCTAAAGAAGCCAGATGTCAAAGACAAAGGAGTAGAGAATGTTAATTTCACTCCTAGAAACTTTTAAAATAGGTAAAACTAATCTCTGAGGATAGAAGTCAAAACAGTGGTTGTCTTGAGCTGGAAGTGACTGGTAGTGACTGGAAGGAACATGAGGAAGCTTCTGTTGTCTTTACAAGAAGAAAAGCAATGAAATTAAATGTTGTAAGAACCAGGATGAGTGACATTCTAGGTAGAGATATTGGAACATTGCCCTACCTATTCAGATTGGAAAGTGAGAGGTGGTGAAAATATAGTAAGCAAACGTATGATGAAAGATGAACAATGTAACGGTTCCTTTTACAAGCACGGAAACCTCAGGGACAGTCTCCTCCTCATTAAAGTTTTGGAGGAAAGCATGGTGCTGCTTAAATAACCTGTGATTATTCAGTTCTGGTAAAAGAAGGCCAGGAGGGTCAGTCACATAATATGAGTGTGAGTACATTCATGGAAGATGACTACAACATATTATTAGCTGTATTAAAAGAGAAAAAAAATTTCTTGATGATTGTATATTGTGAGAAGGTGCAGTTTTCTGTCATAGCTGGAACATGATTTGTCTCTAGTTGAGTAAGAAAATTCCATTTTTCTTTACACTATAGAAAGCATCGCTTTTACTGCTGTAAATAGAGAGCTCACAAAA
>NW_007140980.1:0-4594 GCF_000164805.1 Carlito syrichta | reverse complement strand
CCCTTTGTTCTGAGGGGTTTATTTCACCCATAATAGACTTTGTTGACTTCAAAGTAGCCCCTTTGCTTGTGGGGTGATAGGTTACGAGAATAGACCTCGTTGATAGTCATCCTTTCAAATGGAAATTGTCCTGCCTTTATGGAGGGTGACTGGAGAGACCCTCATAGAATTAATACTTTCTCTTTTCTCTCTAGACCTCTTTGGGTCCCTGGACAATAATGTAAGGAGACTACATCTTCACATGCCAAGCATTTAACTATTTGCTCACGGGTGCACACTCATGTGTGTGTGCATGCACACACACACACACACACACACACACACACACACACACACACACAGTGGACTGAGCTGAATAACCACAGTGTCTTTTCATAAGGGGAGCAACCTGACCCGAGCAACTCTTGTCACCTTTTAGACTAGCATTTGGGATGCTATATGCTCCTGATGCTGGAAGCAAAGGTGAAAAATCCAAGAAACCCAGATACGTCAGAACCTGAGAGAATGAGGATGGGACTACTGAGTGAGGGCAAGGCCAGAGTGGTGGTCCTGGTCAAGGACTTGCTCCAGTGGCTTGACTTGTTCAAGGACGAGATCAACCTGCAGTGGCCTATAGGAGCTTTCCTCCCCAGTGTGACATGTGTTCCAGTCTCCCTGAGGATCACACCCTTTGTCCCCAAGGGCCCTGTCCCCACAGAGAAACCTTGCTGGGAGAAGAGATCCAGGCACCAGGCTAGGGAGTGAAAAAAGAATGTCAGACACAGCTGGAATGCACTGTTGAGGGATTGAAGCATAATGGGGGCTGCATAAACATTTCAGGGACAGGGAAACAACATTTAATGCCTGAAAAGGAAAAAGCCTGTGGCAAGCTTAGGGATGTGTACTGTAAAGGGAGAACCTGGTAGGACCAGACCCTTCGATGATACGGGATGTGTGTTCATGGACCCCAAATATTGAAAGCAAATATTGACTCTGGCTTCCAAAAAGACTTTAATTATTTATTTTGAATAATTTGATACTCAAGTAAATTAATGCTAAAGCATTTCTCTGTTTGTGCCAAATCAGTGCCTCTCAGTGGGAACTCAGCCCATCTTTGCAGGCAAGCACTCACTCTCAGTAGGCAGTCAATTTCTGCAGAGTGCCATTAAGTTAATTTCAAAAAGAACCAGTAAAGGTATATGGAGCAGGCAGTAATAGCATGAAAAATATCCAAAATTACTAGACCCAGCAACAGAATTTGGATGCCATTTTCATGCACTAATAATTTGTAGTCTACATGTTGAAGATAACTATAAACTGACTACTTTCCCTGCTAAAGCATTCAGGTAATTAAAAATACACTGATAGTAGTCTACCTTCCAACACTGGGGAACAGGATGTCTTTTTTCCTCCCACTTGGTAAGCGCAGTCTGCAGACTTTGTTATCCTAAGCGATGCTGAAGTCCTTTGTTGCAGAGATTTCAAAGTCCTTGTTTTCCTTCAGGAGTGTCAGGTGGATTTGCCCATCAGGCCAGAGAGCAAAATGGAGATGCCATGGGGAAGCTCCAGAAAATGGTTTCATTTGAGATGAATTACTGTGTTAGGAATTTGTTAATAGGGAGAATTCTGGATGAACCATATGGAATTAAACATCTGACAACAGGAGGGCCCCACCAAAATACATCATATGCTTTTGTTTAGAGGGGGAATTTGAAAAACATGGGCAAGAAATAACTCTCAAACAAATTTTTCAACTTTTAAGGCCAGGTAAAGAGAAGACAAAGTATTTGAAGTTTCTATGAACCTTGTGTGTCAGAATATTTCCTGCTGCTTCATGGATTTCCCGGAGGAATTACCTCTTTTCACTTCTATTTTATCCCAACAGCCACTGTTTAGGCTGTTTTCATAAGCTACCCATTTCTATCAGTCCCTATAGAAAAGAGATCAATTTAACCAAAGAACATTTTTTTTAAAAAGCAATCTTTTTGGTATTTATGAAGGATATCAATATTACAGCAACCAGACATGGCCAGTTATTGTTCATTTCCAACTCCTAGAGGAAGTATAATTTTAACAGTACAAAACCATTTAATCTAAGTTGTAGCCATGCAATTAGTCAAGGAATCTCTCCAAAGGACAGTGACTTTGATTTGCGTGAGAAAGAGGTGTGCAGTGTCAAAGACACAAGTTCCATTTTGGGTTTTCTATACAATTTTGGCTTACCTCAATTCCAGCTGTGGGTTAGTACTTTAATTGTTGAGGTACCAGGGAAAACCATGGCTTCCAGACTCAGTGCTACCATCTGGGATGGGTCTGTGTAAGTCTTTCTCCAAAATTACCAAGTAGATTTGGAAAGTCTGAGTAATTTACCCAAAAGAATGAAATTGTCTCTTGAAGTTTTCAACAGTCCTTGGAGAGGCAGTATCTCAGCATTTCACAAGCAGTAGCACAGAGGCCTTGAAACCAAAATAGTTGGAGATTCCAAGGTGGGTTCCCTGCCCTGTGTGAAGCTCCCAGAGACAGATGGGCTTTGTATCTTCCCATCTGACATCTCTCCAGGGTGCTGGCTTTATTATTAATTCCATCCAAATCCAGGTCGCTTCCTTCTGTGGTCAAGTACAGCACACACCAGACTCACACCATGTGATGGTTCAGACCACAGTGGGGGTTGTTTCTGAGGCTCCTAGACTTCCTGTCTTCTGGATCTCCCCAGTTTGTCGGACTATGTGATCCTATCACACACACACGTCTCAGTCACCAGTTGGGAATATGCTTGTGCTATGTTCCCCAGGTTCCTCTCTGCAGACTCCTGGACATTCCTACCACTGCTGATTAGGCAAGGGAACATTGAATGTCTTCCCCAAGGTCACAAAATCAAGTAAATCAGGAGTAAGTTTCAAAAGCAGACGCCAATGCCAGCTGAAGGTTTATCCAGAAAGATTGCAGGCATGTTGGACCCAGCCCTGTGCCCCACCCACAGAGCCACAGAAGATGGGAAAGAAGAAATGGGAGGTGTCAGAGGGTGAGAAAGAGCCCTGCACCCATCCCCCCACCCCTTCCCTGGTGTCAGAGATGGGCAGCCACGTCTATGATATGAGGTCGAAGATGCCTAAAGTTCCTTCTGTCAAAATCTCTTCCTCACTCATTCCTGACACTGAACAAGAAATTTCCATTTTTCAGTTTCATCCTTTAGGCTAAGGAACATATCTGAAAAGCTCTGAGAAGCATTACATGGGAGGGGAAGCCCATGAACTTAGGATCCCTCATTAGCTCACATTTCCAAATTTGCACTCAGCAGGACCCAAAAGGAATGGCATTTAGTACTGGAACATCTGGATCAGAGAAAAGAAAGGAGAGAGAAGCCAGGAGTAGTCATGGTGAGAAATAAGGGAGAGAGAACCTTCCCCAGGAACTGGGAAACCCTTTCTAAACAGGGGCGGCGTGCCCAGACTGGGCAAAGAAAGAAGATGAAGGAGAGAGAGAGAGACAGAGAGAGAGAGAGAGACAGAATGTGGGAAGAGTCTCCAGTGGCTGAGAACCACAGGATCCCATTCTCTAGCTGTGCCCAGGATGGAGTGTGGATCAGTCAAGACAATACAAATCCTTCAAGTCCAGAGTGCCCTGTAGGGGCTTCCAGCACAGCCAACAATAGGCCTACCTGAGAGCTTGCCAGCACCTTCTTCTGCCCTGGAACACAACACTGCCACTGGAAACCAGACCTGGTTGCCACTGAAGAGAAACTGCTTGGGTGTGTCTTCTTCTCTCTCCCTAGTGCAGAAGATACCACCACCACTAGAAGGGAGAGAAAGTGAATAAACCTTTATGAAACCCTCAGGCACCACTCTGCCGCAGGTGACCTCCAATGATCACTGCCTGAGGAACTTGCAAGTAGCTAGCTTACATGATGTTGAAATTTGGGGTGAGGAAGTGAGCCCCCCACTTTCCTGGATGTCCAGCTCACCAGGACAGGGCCTTGTCCTCTTTCAGTAAGCATCATGGTTGTGTTTGGGTCTAAGCAGGTGGCTTTCAGCAAGACACATCCTACAACTCTCAGGTAAAACTTATAAAAAGGCCTCTGCAGACTGAGTGCAAGGCCCTGGATTAAACCTCAACTTGGAGGCATGGAAATTCATTTGCAAATACAATGAGGGTCGGAGACACATCTCATATGTCTGCTGTGTGAACTCAGAGCCTGGAAACACAAGTGGAATTATGCAGACTCCCATCAGTGGGACTCCGAGAACCATGGGCCAGGGCTCACGACATGCAGGCGGTGGTAACTTCATCTTCTCAAATCCATTTCACAGAAATTGCACCCCAACTTGCGATGTGGAGTTAAATAATACCATTCATAGCTTTAATTCACCCACAGAATTCAGCCATAGAGTTAGCATAGGAAAATGTTCTGGTCCCATAATTTATGAAATCAATGCTTGGTTTTCTTAAAGGATTTGACACACACACACACACACACACACACACACACACACACACACACATGCATGTGAAATGGAAATGGCAGGTTTTCTTTCTATCCATTGCTTTTATTGCGAGGAGATAGCATGGGTAATAATTTTATTTAATACAAAATTTTCAAACATTTTGTCCTGCTTTC
>NW_007140979.1:0-2731 GCF_000164805.1 Carlito syrichta | reverse complement strand
ACACACACACACACACACACACACACACACACAGTGGACTGAGCTGAATAACCACAGTGTCTTTTCATAAGGGGAGCAACCTGACCCGAGCAACTCTTGTCACTTTTTAGACTAGCATTTGGAATGCTATATGCTCCTGATGCTGGAAGCAAAGGTGAAAAATCCAAGAAGCCCAGATACGTTAGAACCTGAGAGAATGAGGATGGGACTACTGAGTGAGGGCAAGGCCAGAGTGGTGGTCCTGGTCAAGGACTTGCTCCAGTGGTTTGACTTGTTCAAGGACGAGATCAACCTGCAGTGGCCTATAGGAGCTTTCCTCCCCAGTGTGACATGTGTTCCAGTCTCCCTGAGGATCACACCCTTTGTCCCCAAGGGCCCTGTCCCCACAGAGAAACCTTGCTGGGAGGGGAGCTCCAGGCACGAGGCTAGGGAGGGAAAAAAGAATGTCAGACACAGCTGGAATGCACTGTGAGGGAATGAAGCATAATGGGGGCTGCAGAGACATTTCAGGGACAGGGAAACAACATTTAATGCCTGAAAGGAAAAAGCCTGTGGCAAGCTTAGGGATGTGTACTGTAAAGGGAGAACCTGGTAGGACCAGACCCTTCGATGATACGGGATGTGTGTTCATGGACCCCAAATATTGAAAGCAAATATTGACTCTGGCTTCCAAAAAGACTTTAATTATTTATTTTGAATAATTTGATACTCAAGTAAATTAATGCTAAAGCATTTCTCTGTTTGTGCCAAATCAGTGCCTCTCAGTGGGAACTCAGCCCATCTTTGCAGGCAAGCACTCACTCTCAGTAGGCAGTCAATTTCTGCAGAGTGCCATTAAGTTAATTTCAAAAAGAACCAGTAAAGGTATATGGAGCAGGCAGTAATAGCATGAAAAATATCCAAAATTACTAGACCCAGCAACAGAATTTGGATGCCATTTTCATGCACTAATAATTTGTAGTCTACATGTTGAAGATAACTATAAACTGACTACTTTCCCTGCTAAAGCATTCAGGTAATTAAAAATACACTGATAGTAGTCTACCTTCCAACACTGGGGAACAGGATGTCTTTTTTCCTCCCACTTGGTAAGCGCAGTCTGCAGACTTTGTTATCCTAAGCGATGCTGAAGTCCTTTGTTGCAGAGATTTCAAAGTCCTTGTTTTCCTTCAGGAGTGTCAGGTGGATTTGCCCATCAGGCCAGAGAGCAAAATGGAGATGCCATGGGGAAGCTCCAGAAAATGGTTTCATTTGAGATGAATTACTGTGTTAGGAATTTGTTAATAGGGAGAATTCTGGATGAACCATATGGAATTAAACATCTGACAACAGGAGGGCCCCACCAAAATACATCATATGCTTTTGTTTAGAGGGGGAATTTGAAAAACATGGGCAAGAAATAACTCTCAAACAAATTTTTCAACTTTTAAGGCCAGGTAAAGAGAAGACAAAGTATTTGAAGTTTCTATGAACCTTGTGTGTCAGAATATTTCCTGCTGCTTCATGGATTTCCCGGAGGAATTACCTCTTTTCACTTCTATTTTATCCCAACAGCCACTGTTTAGGCTGTTTTCATAAGCTACCCATTTCTATCAGTCCCTATAGAAAAGAGATCAATTTAACCAAAGAACATTTTTTTTAAAAAGCAATCTTTTTGGTATTTATGAAGGATATCAATATTACAGCAACCAGACATGGCCAGTTATTGTTCATTTCCAACTCCTAGAGGAAGTATAATTTTAACAGTACAAAACCATTTAATCTAAGTTGTAGCCATGCAATTAGTCAAGGAATCTCTCCAAAGGACAGTGACTTTGATTTGCGTGAGAAAGAGGTGTGCAGTGTCAAAGACACAAGTTCCATTTTGGGTTTTCTATACAATTTTGGCTTACCTCAATTCCAGCTGTGGGTTAGTACTTTAATTGTTGAGGTACCAGGGAAAACCATGGCTTCCAGACTCAGTGCTACCATCTGGGATGGGTCTGTGTAAGTCTTTCTCCAAAATTACCAAGTAGATTTGGAAAGTCTGAATAATTTACCCAAAAGAATTAAATTGTCTCTTGAAGTTTTCAGCAGTCCTTGGAGAGGCAGTATCTCAGCATTTCACAAGCAGTAGCACAGAGGCCTTGAAACCAAAATAGTTGGAGATTCTAAGGTGGGTTCCCTGCCCTGTGTGAAGCTCCCAGAGACAGATGGGCTTTGTATCTTCCCATCTGACATCTCTCCAGGGTGTTGGCTTTATTATTAATTCCATCCAAATCCAGGTCGCTTCCTTCTGTGGTCAAGTACAGCACACACCAGACTCACACCATGTGATGTTTCAGACCACAGTGGGGGTTGTTTCTGAGGCTCCTGGACTTCCTGTCTTCTGGATCTCCCCAGTTTGTCGGACTATGTGATCCTATCACACACACACGTCTCAGTCACCAGTTGGGAATATGCTTGTGCTATGTTCCCCAGGTTCCTCTCTGAAGACTCCTGGACATTCCTCCCACTGCTGATTAGGCAAGGGAACATTGAATGTCTTCCCCAAGGTCACAAAATCAAGTAACTCAGGAGTAAGTTTCGAATGCAGACGCCAATGCCAGCTGAAGGTTTATCCAGAAAGATTGCAGGCATGTTGGACCCAGCCCTGTGCCCCACCCACAGAAGATGGGAAAGAAGAAATGGGAGGTGTCAGAGGGTGAGAAAGAGCCCTGCACCCATCCCCCCACCCCTTCCCTGGTGTCAG